>NW_021881025.1:0-1510 GCF_006229205.1 Suricata suricatta
TGATAATACTTTACAATTCAATTCTTTAATATGGGTTAAAGGAGGGGTGCCTGGGTGGCTCAGTCGGTTTGGGGTCCAGCTATGGCTCAGGTAATGATCTCACGGTTCATGGGTTCGAGATAGTTCGTGGGTTCGAGCCTCATGGCGGGCTCTGTGCTGACAGCTCAGAGCCTAGAGCCTGCTTCAGATTCTGTGTCTCCCTGTCTCTCTGACCCTCCCCTGCTCGTGCTGTCTCTCTCTGTCTCTCAAAAATAAATAAAAAAACACTAAAAAATTTTTTTAAATATGGGTTAAAGGAAAACAAAAAACCAGAATACATAAAATAAACAATGATATGCTAGGGCTTTCCATAAATACATAACCCTGGAGTTTGCTTGGTTGTTACTGATTTTCTTGATTTCACCATCCAAATTCTGTAGCTTCCTAATGGTCAAAAAATACATCACTTCCATATAATGTCTTTAATGTCTCATCAAATAAAGTACATATCCAACAGAACTTTAAATCTTTTGCAATCTATTGTAGATATTATATTTAGTCAAGTCCCTTGAAATCAGAGCTCATCTTCTGTTCATTTTCATTCTGCCTAGAAAATCCAAATGAATCTAAATAAAATTTGTGTTGAACTAAGAAAGAGAGCATCAGTCACTTATTTCTAATTTAAATAGCTAGGATTCCAAATGTGGATCAGCAGCACAGAACACTCTGTATAGTCTTATTTCTCATTTGCAAAATAGGGACAGATAAAGCTAAATTTATAGAGCTATTTACTAATGAAATTATCACATTGTCTATTAGAACTATAGACAAGGGTGTCAACATTTAAAAATATTTAAATTAAACATTTTAAAATTGCCGATTTCCCCATTTTAGACGCATTTTTATCTGAGCCCCAGCATAACATTAGGGAGGCATGCTGGGTTGACAAAGTGTGTTCCAAATTTGGAGTCAACTGAATTTCCAAGTTTTGTGGGATTGTTAACGTGCTGGTTCGGGGCTCCAGAACTTACATTTCTCCAGATGGAGCGTTGTTAATATTCTGGATTTGTGGCATTTCACTATTTTGAAACAAATAAAATGAAGCAGTAAAAAGTAAGTTTGTCTGCCATATGGCTGTTTATTTCCGTGTGCAGAGCCTCACTGTGAAATATATGGCTCCTCAGTATGGGACGGCTACATATTCACACCGGCACACCTGCTTTTAGCATCAAGAATCCTTCTTGTCGATGACATTACATTCACAGTATCATGATTTGAAGAATTTCTCTCATCATTTATGAGACTCTGGGGAGCGGTCTGGCTTCTACGACAGAGAAAATGAGATTATATACCAGTAGCTTTTACCCTTTAAAATATATGTATTATTTAAATATCAAAAAGAACTGTTTTAGGTAAGTACAAGAATATGACAGATAGGAGGTGACTCCCAATACTGTGAACGAAGCTTGTGTTCCAAGTCTACTTGTGACAGGGGTTTCTGATGCAGCCTTGGGCAGGGAATGACATTTCC
>NW_021881026.1:0-711 GCF_006229205.1 Suricata suricatta
CCCCTCCCCCCGGCGTGAGGCTCTGGACGGGCCGTGTGCTGCGGGGGCCCAGCCTGCCCCGGACACAGCGAGGGCCGAGCGGTCCCCACGGCCAGAAGCCGCTCTCCCATCGAGGGGTCTCTGCGCCCCGTGCCGTCTCCTGGACGCTGAGGTTCATGAAAGGTTGCGCTTTGGAGCATGACCAGGTCACTGGACCACCCGGGCTCCTTGTCCTCAGCCCGGACCTCACGCCGCAGAGACTCAGAGGAGAGAGCAGCGGGACGAGCAGGCGTCCGCGGGTTATCTGTGTTAGAATCCGCTCCCCGAGGGCCCCACACCTAGTCTGGAGACCAAGGACTAAGCCTCAGAGGGCAGTTCGTTGGCGTTCCTCTCAGCCAGGGCTGTCTCACGTTAAAAACCACTTTCTCTGGATTTTTCCTGCGAGTCCGTTTGAGCTGTGTTCCGAGGCCGTAGGGACCGTCGGCCCCTGCGGGAGGAACAGGCGCCAGCAGCGCTGCCCGCCCGCCTCACCCCTTCCCCGCCCCCCCCTCCGCCAGGTCGGAGGCCGTGCACCCCGTGAAGAACTGGATGGACATGAAGCGGCGCGTCGGGCCCTACCGGAGGTGCTACTTCTTCGCGCACTGCGCCAGCCCCGGGGAGCCCCTGGTCGTGCTGCATGTGGCGCTGACCGGCGAGGTCTCCAGCAACATCCAGGTACCTGCGGCCGGCTGC
>NW_021881027.1:0-711 GCF_006229205.1 Suricata suricatta
GCAATAAAAATCAGATCAGTGTCCAATGTTGCCTAGCAGTAAAGAAATTTCAAGCAATAATCCTTTGCCAAAAAAATTACTTCTCTTTCTCTTTGTCTTCTTCAGTTTGTGTTAATTACATCTATCTTGATTGTCTGGTTGGCATCTACTTGCATTCCAGAATAAATCACTTTATGCCCAGTATATTTTGAGTTTTTTTCTGCAAATTATCTGCCAACCATTATCTCTTCATAGTGTTAGTTTAGAATTCTGTGAAAATATGATGCTGTAAGTGAGTTATTTAGGTCGCTGTTCTCATCACTTATATTCTCTGTTCCACGGAATCTCCAGGATAATTTTTTTCCCTGAAACTGGGATATCTAAAGATATATTTTATGATATAGGAAAATCTCTGCAAGAACTGTGCATTCACTTTGATGATTACATCTTAAAATATTAAGAATAAGCAGAGTCTAGATTGTCTAGATGACAAATTTATAATCAAGTACAATTTAGGTGTCCATGTGTCCCTTTATATTTATGACTGGCCTGAAGGAGCAGGTTCTAGCTTGGCCTCAACTGTGTTAGTAAACATTTGGTTGATGTTAAAAAGACCCAAACTGGAGTTAAATAGCATTTATTAGTCTGCATCCATGTTTGTCCTCATGTTGGCTTTTTATTTTATTTTTATTTTTTTCCATAATATTTTATTGTCAAATTGTTTTCCATACA
>NW_021881028.1:0-711 GCF_006229205.1 Suricata suricatta
AATGCCATAATATTAATATACTCTGGGATCCACAAACATGAACCAAAATACTTAAACTATTATGATTATGATCAGACTGTGTCTATGTGATCAAACCATGTAGGAAGTTAACTCCTAGAAGGAAACTGCTGTTTTAATCCTCGAGGGCAAATCACAGTCCATAACCAGAAACATTGGTGGTCCATTAGACCAGTGCATTCTATCAAGTCATTGACTCAGACCTGATAGAATGTGTACTAGAACCACGTTGGAGCTTTTTGAAAACACATTTATTAACCTCTGGATACAGATAACAGTTACAGAGGAATGTAACACCATACTCTAGGTAACTGACATGGGCCACCAAATATGACAAAGTTGATTGATAAGACTTACACAAAACGGAAGAGAATTAGTCAAAACAAAAGTTAAATGCCATGAGAAACAATGGATTATTTTGTTGCCAATTTGCAGAAGAGACGATCTTGACAAGATGTCTAAAATGTTCTAAGAGGATGGACTACTAAAACCTAAGAAAGATGCGGGAGATGGTAACCAGTGAATGTAGCTGACTGACTGATAGCTGATTAAAGGATTCTTACTTGAAAAACTCAACAAATAAACATATGGAAGAAATTAATTGGAGGTGGAAGATGGGAGGAACAGCACTTATAGGAGGATTATGACCCATATTCATTTTATACAATTTTATTCTCTTGATCCAACCCCCAC
>NW_021881029.1:0-711 GCF_006229205.1 Suricata suricatta
TGTTGAGCATCGTTTTATGTGTCTGTAGGCCATCTGGATGTCCTCTTTGGAGAAGTGAGTGATTTTTTTTTTATGATTGCACTGTATTTACCTTCCTAATTATGTTTGCTCACACAAATATTAAACTTAGACCATGTTTCATAAACACCGCCCCAAGAGGGGACCGGTGCATACTGTGTGGTGGGAGGGAATTAGCCTGTGATTACAGTTTTGCTGTGGAAGTCATCCTCAAAGTGGACAATCCAAATACAGACCACACAGAGATTATTACATTTCAAATCGACTTTGTCTCCTCCTTGTGCTTCTAGCAATCCCAGGTCACCTAATCCCTAAAATTGGCACCTAGCAAGACCAGAAAAGCTAAAAAATTTTGGTTAACACTCATATTGCTACGGCGGCAGCCAGCTTTCCCGAACACTCACTGTCTGTGTCTTTCTTCGGACTAACACCCTCTTTTATATATATATATACACATACATATATGTATGTATATATTTTAATATTTAGTTTTGAGAGGAAGAGAGAGAGAGAGAAAGAGAGAGAGTGGGAGAGAGTCAGAGAAAGAGGGAGACAATCCGAAGCAGGCTCAGCATTCAGTGCTCTCAGCACAAAACCTGACACAGGGCTTGAACTCATGAACACATTAGGGCCTGTGCTAATCTTCCCCAAGGTCCTGTGTGTCTTTTTATTCCCATCTCACAAATGAAGAAG
>NW_021881030.1:0-711 GCF_006229205.1 Suricata suricatta
TTCCTCTTTTGCTGGAGAATTAGTAATGTCAGGTTTGGCTTTTGTAGACACACGCCCTCCAGCTGCCTCCATGACTGCCCCACAGTGACTGGACAATAGCTAGCTTTGTGGCCATTCTGAGCCCAGAGTCAGGGTCATGATGAACAAGAAGAGAGGCACAGAGATGGGAATGGGGCGTCTGGTCACTTCCTTTGTGGATCCTGGTCAGGAGCCTCTCCTGTGTCCAATAGAAGGCACCATGGGGTGGCCCTCTGCAAGAGCAGGCCATGGTGTGGTGGCATCGTGGGAGCTGAGAAGGGGCAGAGTCCCTGGAAGAGCAGAAAGGCCAGAAAGGACACCTGGGGTAGGCTGGGGAGGCTCCCTTTCTTGGGACCTTCAGAGACCTACCTAGGTGCCAACACAGACAATGAGTATGGCGTGAGTGCACCATGTCTGGTCCCCAGAAAGAATTCAAGAAGTGATCATCCTCTTTCACTTTGGGAAATGAACATGCCAGCTTCAACAAATTCCTCCCGACACTGGGAAGGGGGCACTGCTTATCAATGGTTTCACCTGGACATGTTGTTGAATCTCTCAATGTGCAACACTTCATCCTTAAGAAGGAAGTAACCATGTAACAATAGTAGATACCTTACAGTGTTGCCCTGAAGATTAGAAGAAGGGATACAGGTGAAGCTCACATAAGAGCCCCCCGTAAAGAGCAGCACTCAG
>NW_021881031.1:0-711 GCF_006229205.1 Suricata suricatta
GGACAGTATAACGATACTCAGTACTCATCATGCAAACTGTGCTCTTGTTTTTTTAAGTTTATTTATTTTTGAGAGAAAGAAAGACAGAGTGTGAGCAGGGGAAAGGCAGAGAGACACAGAATCCGAAGCATCTCCAAGCTGTCAGCACAGAACCCGATGCGGGGCTTAAATTCAGGAACAGGAGATCAGGACCTGAGCCGAAGTCGGCCTCTGAACCGACTGAGCCCCCTGGGCGCCCCGACAAAAGTGTGTTCTGAATACGCATCACTTATCTCCCCTCTGGGAAACACCAGTGTGTGTCTCTATAGTTAAGAATCTATTTCTCAGTTTGTCTCTTTTTTCTTTCTTTACTTTGTTTCTTAATTTTCACACACGTGTGAAATCAGACGGTATTTGTCCTTCTCTGACTTATTTCATTTAGCATTATCCTTCCTAGATCCATCCATGTTGTTGCAAAGGGCAAGGTTTCCTCCTGTTTTATGCCAAGGTGCACTGCGTTTACACACACACAGTTACGACAGGCACCACACCCTCCTCGTCCGTTCACCCATCGACGGACGCGGCGGCTCCTTCCATGTCTTGGCTGTTAAAGATAATGCTGCTGTAAAAATAGGGCCGCGTGTACTTTTTAGACTCAGTTTTTCATTTCCTTCGTGCAAATATCCAGGAGGGTGATTACTGGATCATATGGTGATTCTATTTTTAATTTTG
>NW_021881032.1:0-711 GCF_006229205.1 Suricata suricatta
CATGTATTTTCAAGTCTAAGAAATTCCATTAGAGACGCTCTTCCTGGACTTGAGGGCTCAATATTCATGTAGCGCGTTTAGTTGGAATGGTGGCATAAGAAACACAGAAACAAGCAAACAAGCAGTCTAAGTAAAATCTATTAAAATGACCCATGACAGTCCACAGGTCACTCAAGGGAAACCCATCTCAGTGAGCCAAGGCTGTCCTGTCAGAGGACCCGTGTGGCAAGGCCATTCCTGCAGGCCCCCAAGTGGGATTTTCAGCCTGTTTGCTCAGGTGGCTGGAGGACTGAGGGTGCTGATATATGTCCCAAAATTCGCCATCTGCAAGTTGAGTTCTTTCATAATCACAACACACATGGAAGTTTCCAGAAATCCCATGGCTTTCTCCTGTGGTGTTCGGAAGGTATGGTTCCCATTGTGCAATAATGTATAGATGGTGCTTTCCCAAATGACTTTCCCGGAAGTGACACCCTCTCTGGAAAGAGTCCCAGCCTCCACATGTGGACAAACGCACCCTCTAACAATTACATACACGCTGCCCAGTGCTGAAGGGTGTCCCCACAAGGGTCCTGTGTGCCAGCGCTGAGCCCATGTGGCCGCCTTTGCAATTAAGGCACAGTTAAGGCTAAATGAGCCCCTAGAGGTGGTACCTAGGTCTGAGGAAACTACTGTCCTTATAGGAAGAGATGGCAGAGAGCTGTGTCCCCC
>NW_021881033.1:0-711 GCF_006229205.1 Suricata suricatta
CCCAATAAGGGGTTTGAACTCACAGCACAAAGATCAAGAATCAAGTAAGTGTTCTAGTGACTGAACCAGCCAGGTGCCCCTGCTTTAAAATTCTTGGTGCTAGAGGGGGTTCCCAGGTGGCTCAGACAGTTGAGCGACCAACTCTTGATTTTGGTTCAAGTCGTGATCTCAGGGTCGTGGCACCAAGCCCTGAGCTGGGCTCCGTGCTGAGCATGGAGCCCGTCTGAGATTCTCTCTCTTTCTGCCCCTGTCTCCTACTTGCACTCTCTCTCTCCATCATTTAAAATAAAATAAAATAAAATAAAATAAAATCTTAAGAAGATAGGGTAAAATAAAATTCTTGGTACTAATTCCAATAACTGGAATTAATTGCAGTTGTCTGCTTGTATTGGCTGGTTTTTTCTTGATTATTGGTCAGTGTCTTCTGTCTGTCAGATACTTCTTATCGTATCTAAGACCTGCAAAGACAGTGAAGCCTGGCGCAAAATAACGTCTTGACTTTATTTCTCAAAGAATGCAGGCTGGCCTTTCCATCTGCCAAGGAGAAGGGCTCACCATTCAGATTCCTTCTAAAGTCCAATCGAGCTGGGTCTAGGCTGAAGTTTGAATCAGATGAAGATGAGGTCCCTCAAACTCCCACACTACTGCTGCATTTTGGACATTATTTATGTTGGAGCTGATGGGCTTCCATTTTTAATATTTTTCATTTAC
>NW_021881034.1:0-711 GCF_006229205.1 Suricata suricatta
AAGGCGAGAGCCACCCGGTGGCCTCCGAGGAATGCCGAGCAGCTAATTCTTTAGAAAAATCCTGTTCTTTAACTGTCATCTCTTGGAAGACACAAAACCGTGCCTGCCCGTCTGTTTGCTTCTCAGTTCTGGTGCCTTCTGCACTTGGCTGCCTTTCTTCCACCTGCCTTCACCTTCTCCCTCCTTCCCCCGGCGCCCGCCCAGCAGAACTCTCCAGTCTCTCCTTCGTGCCCCTCCAACAGCTGCCATCCAGAGTCTGCAGGGGCAGTCACTTCCGGCCCCTTTGGGCTGGGGCCTGAGCAGCGGTGGGAGATTCGGGGCTGGGGGCAATAACAGGATTCTGTGGAAAGCAGAGAAGAGGGGTGTGGAGAAAATACAGAGCACTGAGCCGTCCTGTCCCCTGAGCTGGGGAAGGAAGGTAAATGAGCCCCTTGGTCCCATCCTTGAAGAGTTCTGGGGCTCTCTGGGGAGACCGAGTTAGAAACACGTGGCTGCAGAGATAACAGCTAAACTAGAAGCGTGTCCTGGACGACAGAGCCTGGCTCACTCGGCCTGGGGCTGCCAGAGAAGGCTCCCTGGGGGCGGCGACCTTATAGTGGGGCATCGAGGGGTGAGTAGGAGTGTGCCAGGATGGGGGGCACACACGGGGCAGAGGGAATGAGGGTGCAAAGCAGGAATGTGGGAGAGGGGTGTTTGCTGCCCTGGGAGAGA
>NW_021881035.1:0-711 GCF_006229205.1 Suricata suricatta
CTCAGGCAAATCACTTAACTGTTCTGAGCCCAATATCTTCCTATATAAAATAAGGATAACAAATTTAAAGGATTGCTGGGGCACCTGGGTGGCTCAGTCAGTTAAGTATCCAACTTTGGCTCAGGTCATGATCTCACAGTTCATGGATTTGAGCCCCGCGTTGGGATCTGTGCTGACAGCTCAAGCCTGGAGCCTGCTTTGGGTTCTGTGTCTCCCTCTCTTACCGTTCCTCCCCTGCTCATGCTCTGTCTTTCTCTCTTTCAAAAATAAAGATTAAAAAAAATTTTTTTAATTAAAAAACTAAATAAAATAAAACAAAGGATTGCTGTGATGATTAGAGAAAGTTTACCTAAAGTACCAGATATAGTTTCTAATATATATTAAGTACTCAGTAATTGTTGGTTCTCCTCTCCATCCCATTTACAAACCAATCCTAAGCATGGAGTACTTAGATGGGGTAAATAAGGGGGAGGGAAAGGATAAAGCTCTTCACAAAACAAAACTCTAAAGCTCTTCACTCTATTATAGGAAGTACCTTTGGAATATTGGAATCTCCTATTTTGTTTTAGTGTTTCACCTATATATTAAGCAGCTAGAAATAGGCTATGAAATCCTGTTTGCAAAATATTAGTTTACATACTTTTCCTGGCTCTTCCAGACTACAACCTGTAGAAAATTTCCAACACCTAATGGCCCAGCACCCTAGGGGCC
>NW_021881036.1:0-1510 GCF_006229205.1 Suricata suricatta
GAAGTATGCTACCTATTGTGTTTAATTTGAAATCAAAGTAAATTTGATAAAAAATTCACTATTCTTTAAAGAAACAATGGAAACAAACACCAGAACTGTGCCTACACGAGGGCAAGCTGTGGATTGTGTAGGCTGGATGTACCCATGCTGTGGTTAGAATAATACTAACTAATTCCCTCACAAATATGTATTCATCAGCATCATGAAAGCAGTTATAATTCCCCACACACCTTACATTAATTCTTAATTAGTAACTAAAAATGTCAAAGCCAAATGGGAAATGCTGCACAAATTAAAAATAAATGAATTATTAGCATTAGTCACCAAAAGAAAACCAGAATTGTCCCTTATTACATGGTATAGGGTACTGCTAACATTCGTAATGAGTTTAATTATGTTTGGATTAGTAAATTTATGATAATTTTTCCAATGGTGAATTGTAATTATATATGAGTTGGTGATAAAAATAAGGAAGATGATTTGTTATATGAAAATATATCAATCTGAATATCTACATATCCATGTTAATTTTCTAATAAAAACCTTGGAGATTAAGTAACCTCTTATATGCAGAACATGATTTTGAAAAAGAAATAAAAGAAGCATCTGAGGAGGGAATAAATCTATGTATTTGAATTCAACTGTCTAAATATTATAAATCTACACTATAAGATGTATTATATTTGTCCACCTGAATAAATGCAATAATCTGACTGTTTTAAATGATCTTATTAGAAGACATAGAGAGGTGAATTGGCTAAAAGCCAATCAGAATTACACTAGGAATGAAAAATGGGAAAAAAACAAACAAGGCAAGAAAACTAATAGTAAAGCAATTCATCTTGAACATCTTAATATATCTGTAGATTCTAAAAACAGTAAATATTAAATGTGATTAATACAAGGATATTAATGCCAGAGGAAAAGAAATATAATACATACACTTTCAATCTTGGGCTAGGAAGGGAAGTCCCTAACATACAAAACAGAGTTTTAAAGAGAAATACTAATAAAATATACGGCAAATGAACACTGAAAATGTATGCCAGTAAAGAAATGTATTTAAAAAGGCAATAAGAGGTCTGGGAGAAAATGTTGCAACAAATTGCCAATTAAAGTGTATATCATTAATGTACAGTTAAGTCATATAAAAACATTTATATATTTATTCATAATTTATTTATAATTCATAATTTTTATTCATATATAATATCTTTCAATAGAAGTATATATCTACATATACCACACATATATGTCCCATAGAAAAAATAGACAAAATCAGAACTGCACACAATTAATAAAAGATATAAAAGTTCAATAAACAAGTAAAAAGATGACATATTTTCATATATGCATTATTTATGTCTGTTACACAGATCTTAATTTTTAACATTTAAATGAGTACATCAAATTAACAGAAAAATCAAGATCTGGAACACTATGGATACATATTGATAACATTTACCAAAATCATTATTGTATAAGTGTGTGCAACATCAGATTTTGCAAA
>NW_021881037.1:0-711 GCF_006229205.1 Suricata suricatta
CTATAAAAATAGAATGTCTACTGCTTATGTTCATAGGGAGTGAGCATTTTTAATAAACTGATTTATAGAAAACATCTTTAATAAATTATTTATGGGCATAGAAATACAAACAAAATAAGTATGTAAAAATGAGTATAAAATAAAATGTGTGCATTAGATGATCTTAGTTAATTTAGGAATAACAACCAGTGTAAAGGGTGTTTCAGAATACCAATTATCTAATAAAATACCTTAAACCCAATAAAAAGAAAAGCAGCCTTTCAAATTGACTCCTAGATTATTAGGACAACCAGATTAATAAATCTTGAAGTCACACAATTTAAGTCCATTAGATTCCAGAATAATCAATAAATTATCCTGTAAAAGAAACATTCTCCCTCATTATTGGCACCAAAATTATCTGATTTTTAAAATTTGTATTCACAAGTAATTTGGGAGAGACACTTTGAATTGTGAAACTTGTTTGTTAAAGTTTGTGATGTGACTATGTGTGTGAGACTTTATAAGATTATCCATGAGCTAAACTGATTCACTTTTATAATATAAATTTACTGGGGCACCTGGGTGGCTCAGTTGGTTAAGAGTCCGGCTTTGGTTCAGGTCATGATCTCACAGTTCATCAGTTTGAGCCCCGTATCAGGCTCTGTTCTGACAGCTAGCTCAGAGCCTGGAGCCTGCTTCAGATTCTGTGTCTCCCTCTCTCTCTCACCC
>NW_021881038.1:0-711 GCF_006229205.1 Suricata suricatta
CGCAGGTCCTTGCACATCTGCCAGGACTCCTGAGCGCCTGTCACTGGGGACTACATGGGCAGGTGTGGCCAGCGCCCATATATGTCACTTCTCTCTTCTGGTTGAAAGCCTCTGCTCTGGTTACGATCTTGGGAAGGAGGTAATCAGACACAAAAGCTTCCAAAAGAAGAAATGGAGCAGTGGCTATCTTCTTACATTTGAGTATCTTTCACATTTCAAGATGACTCTTCACAGTATCTCCAACTGGATTAATACCATCCCCTTCCTTGATTCTGACCTAAAATATAGACTTCAGAAGCCTTCTTATGAATGATCTTGCCAAAAATGCTAAAACATTCAAATGTTCTCATAAAATATTGAAACACGTGGTAGTATAATGGGCTGCAATAAAATTAAGTTGTTCAATTTCCCTTTAATAGTGACAGTGCCTAGAAGAAGTGGAAAGTAATCATTCTCTTTGCCTGGAAGCTGGAGAATCCCAGCTGACATTGGAACCCACGATAAGCCCAGCGGTTAGGGAGGACGCCGCATCAGTCCCAGGCTCCTGGCCTGGGTGTGCAGTGAGGCTTGTGTGCATTTTGCCATAGAAACACCCAGCGTTCCCTCCTGTGATGGTGTTTGTGCTACTGAATTGACGTTTAGAAAAGCCCCAGGTTTCCCTCCAGGTCCACTCAAGGAAATGGCTTTACTGTGGGGAAGGGAACTCTTAGG
>NW_021881039.1:0-711 GCF_006229205.1 Suricata suricatta
CAGCGTGTTTCTTCCCGAGGTCAAGGGTTTGTCTTTCATGACTGACTGAATTTACGTAGGCATGACTGCAATGTAGAGTAATCTCTACAACATAGGAGAGAAAAATGGACATCATGTGAGAAGAGTGAGAAATGTCTGCTTGTAATATTTCTCTCCCCTCCTACTGAATTTTCAACATTAGGTGAAGTCACTGTCTCTACAATCCCATGGTTAATATGTAATTCAACTCAAACATTTATAGAACACCTACTCTATGCCAGACACTCTGGGATCCCAGCCAGGTTCCATAGAAGAGACTTAAGATAGGCATCATATAATGTAGAAATATTATTGCTGTCTCTCACCCTAAGCTGCCCTCAACCATGACCTTATTTAGGGGCCTTAAATTCATGATTAACACACATAAAAGAATATTCATGCCTGATTTCATAAGATGCTCTAAAACAGTCAAGTCTGGGCTATGATGGGAGACATCAGAACAGCCTTACTTGAGAGAGATGGTAAGGATTCCCTGGGAAGGGACTCAAGACAACTTTTTGGAGTAAAGGAATATGCATTTCATGGTATATTTATTTGTCAAAACCCACTGATCTGTAAACTTAAAATTTGAACATCTCTGTAGTTAGATTACACCTCAAAATTATTATTTATTTTCTTTTTGGCAAAGAGACATAAAACCAAACCAAAATGTAATTGAAGCAGGAAGAAAGG
>NW_021881040.1:0-711 GCF_006229205.1 Suricata suricatta
AAATGGACTTAAGATTTAGAGCAGATAAACTTGGGACTCTCTCTCCAATGTGGTAATGTAGCACATCATGTGGATCAAAGACATTTCTGAGGACACATGTTCACAGACTGAAAATTATGTTAGATACCAAGTATAAATTTCCCTAATGAAGAAAAATTTTTTAATAATAGTTTATTGTCAAATTGGTTTCCATATAACATCCAGTGTTTCTCCCTACAAGTGCCCCCCTCCATGACCATCACTCCCTTCCCCTGTCCCCCACCCCTTCAGCCCTCGGTTCATCTTCAGTATTCAATAGTCTCTGATGATTTGTGTCCCTCTCTCTCCCCAACTCTCTTTCCCCCTTCCCCTCCCTATGGTCCTCTGTTAGATTTCTCCTGTTAGACCAATGAGTGCAAACATATGATATCTGTCAATGAAGGAAATTTCTAACACATGCTACTATAGTAAAGCTCAAGTGAGTCAAAGAATTACATGATAGAAACAAATTCTGTACATTTATAGAAAGCAAATGTCTGTGTTAAGCAAATAATATCATATGTAAAATACAAAGACTCAAGGAAGCTTATCTGCTAAGATATTGACAGCTTATAAGCATTTGTTTCCTGTAACATTTCATTTTCTTAAACCCAAATGACCTACTTTTTTAAGGTAAGTATTTTCTATTTTTTAAATTCTTTTAATGTTTATTTTTTAGAGAGATGCAGTGCA
>NW_021881041.1:0-711 GCF_006229205.1 Suricata suricatta
TAAATCCTACTTGATCGTTGTGTAAAATCCTTTTAATGTATTGTTGAATTTGGTTTGGTAATATATTGTTGAACATTTTTGCATTTGTATTTGTTAGGAATATTGACCTGATATTTACTTTCATTAGTAGTGATCTTGTCTGCTTTTGGTATCAGGGTAATGCTGGCCTTGTAAAATGAGTTTGAAAGTATTCCTTCAACTGCTGTTTTTGTAAGTTTTAGGTTAGGTATTAAATCTCTTTGAATGTTTATAAAACATACCAGTGAAGCTGTTTGGTTCCAAATTTTTGTTTGTTAGGAGTTTTCTGAGTACTGGTTCATCCTACTTACTTGCAATCAGTCTACTCAGACTTTCTGCTACTATATGATTCAGTTTTAGAATATTGTATGTTCTAGGAATTTACCCATTTCTTTTAGATTTTCCAATTTGTTGGCATAAAATTGTTCAGGGGCACCTGGGTGGCTCAGTTGGTTAAGGGTCTGACTTTGGTACAGGTCATGATCTCAAGTTTGTGAGTTCAAGGCTCATATTGGGCTCTGTGCTCACAGCTTAGAGCCTGGAGTCTGTTTCAGATTCTGTGTCTCCCTTTCTCTCTGCCCCTCCCATGCTCAGGCTCTGTCTCTCAATAATAATTAAAAATAAAATAAATTGTTCATAGCATTCTCTTTAGAGTCCATTTTATTTCTTTGATATCAGTTGTAACTTTCCTTG
>NW_021881042.1:0-711 GCF_006229205.1 Suricata suricatta
CTCTGTGTTTAATTTTAACATTGGTTACTTGCGGTGCTTTTTTCTCCCTGCAAAATAGCCTAGAATGGCTCTATCCAGAAGAAATACATTGTGATCTACAAATGTGTGCGCCATGTATATAATTCTAAACTTTCTAATAGGCACATTTTAAGAAACAAAATATAAATAGGTGACATTAATTTAATTTAATATTGATTTAATAATATACTTTGTTTAATCTACTATATCCAAGATATCATCATTTTAACATATAATCAATATAAACAAAAATATTAATGAGATATTTTACATTACTTTTTGCGTTTTCAAAATATGTTGCATATTTCACAGTTAGAGCACATCACAGTGTGATACTTCAAGTGTTCAATAACCACATACTGGGAGGTGGTTATTGCATGGAACAGTGTCGTCTTAGAATATTTCTAACCTTAACAATACATAGTTAGCAATCAAGTAAATTGTATCAACCTAGTTAAATGAATTGAAATGAATTAGATTGAATTGAATTGAACTTCTCACTAAGTTTCCTCCAGCCGCCCAAAGCCAGAGTCATTGGCACAAAGCAAGATGTCTACTCTAGGCCATAGGTTTTTCTTAGCAACAAATATGGCTTCCCTCCACATAGGGTGGCTCCTGGAATTCAGACCCCTTAAAAGGATGCCCAGGCTCACAAGCCAAGCATAGAGTGACACTTTATTTTTTTATTGTTCA
>NW_021881043.1:0-711 GCF_006229205.1 Suricata suricatta
GGTGTTCTGTATCCACACAACAGTTGACAGGCACCTGCCTGGAACAGTGGTTCTCAAACCAGGCCGTAGTTTGGAGGTACCTAAGGGGCCTTGAAAGGCTCTAACAGCAGCCCCTTCCCCCAAAGTTTCTTATTTAATTTGCCTGGGTGTGGTCTGGGCAGTGGCCGTTTCTGGAAACCCTCGTGGCAGTCTCGTGTGCAGCACCATGTGAGAACCAGGTTGTAGAAATTTCTAGTTAACTTGTTTTAACATAAGGTCTCTGGCTCATTAGAAGCCTGTTTTAACATATGATAGACACTGCACATTCACTCATTCATTAAAGACATTTAAGTTTTTTTAAACATTTATTTATTTTTGAGAGACAGAGCACAAGCAGGGAGGGACACACACACACACACACACACACACACACACACAGGCTCCAGGCTCTGAGCTGTCAGCACAGAGCCCGACGTGGGGCTCAAACCCACAAACCACGAGATCATGACCTCAGCTGAGGTCGGAAGTTCAAGTGACCGAGCCACCCCGGTGCCCCCAAAACATTTAATGGGACCTGCCGTGCAGGAGACACTTGCTGGTGGCATACGTATATTAAGCAGGCTTCTTTCCCTCGAAGAGCTTGGACTTTTGTAAGTGAGACCCACATTGCTCCTCAGTGATGATGGGAGGGCCTAATGGGGTCCGGTGGGGAAGGAAAGACTGAGTGGCCAG
>NW_021881044.1:0-711 GCF_006229205.1 Suricata suricatta
GGGCGGCCACAGGAGCTACAATGCGGAGCAGGGGGCCAGCAGGCAGACAGGGGGTTCACAGCAGCCTGCTCCCGGGCGCCGCGCCAGAGCAACGGAGCCTGTGTTTACACACGCGTGCACACAAATGTCCGCCACAGCCCTACCGTCCCACGCCAGGAGACGCCCCCGGCGCCCCTCAGCTGCTGAGCGGCCTCCGCCGCCGGGTCTCCGCGAAGTGACTGTCGGCATGCACGGCAGCGGCGGCGGCCTCTCAGGTGGATTCTCCCGGCACCGGTGGCCCCCCGGCCCCGACGGCAGGCTCTGGGTGCCAGAGAGCGTCAGCCGGCCCAGGTGCCGGACCGGAAGCCCAAGTGGATGGAACCGGGGGCACGTGGTGCGCACCAGACGCCACGCAGACGGTCCGGCGCAGTGAGCGTGCAGGTCAACAGAAGATCCCAGTGTGCACTTCCTCCCCAAGCAGGCAGTGTGTGTGCAGCACACTCATCGCTGGAGGACACGGAAACCCCTGACATGGCTACCTCTACTGAGAGGACGCGCTGCCCAACGTGCGAGGTGCTGCGAAGGGGCAGGGTGCCGGGAAGCACACATCACACGTTCCAGACACAGAACTCTCTGGAAGGATAAGAAGACGACTGATAACACGGATTGTCTGAGGAGGAAACTGGGAGACCGGGGACCTTGGAGGAGGCACCGCAGCGAGTGCCGTGGGGA
>NW_021881045.1:0-711 GCF_006229205.1 Suricata suricatta
CTAGGGACTACAGTCTTCAATGTAAAGTATTTGGGATTAACTAGAGAAAGTACAGAAACAGGATAAATGTTGGCCTCTGTAGGGAAGAAGAAGAGATATTCAGGCTTCTCCTGCCCATATCCCTCTTTACCCCATGCTGAGGATGAGTCTTGAAAAAGGTTTAATCCTGAGGCCCTAGAGATCACAGTCAGGGGAGCCTTCAAGTGGATTGAAAGATCTCAGGCTTCTAGGCAACTGTATGGAAGATCTGCATATTTCAGTTCTTGATGTCAACACTGTTAATTATTTTCTCCAGTATAGAATTCTTGTTAATTTTTTTCCAACATGTAAGATATCGTTCTATTATCTTCTCTGCCTTTGAGCCTTGCCTATGCCTTCAAATGGACATTTTTTGTATTTTATCTAGTTTTTTCTTGTTTTCTTGGCCTCAGTGGTCACAGCAAGGCTCCTCCACCATTGCTGAATGTCAAAGCCTCTACTCTTAATTATTAGAAACTTATATATTTTAATATCTCATACTATAGATTTTTTATACCAGAATTAATTTTGAAATTTTGTTAGCTCTTACTATTTACCACATGAACTTTAGAAGGTCAGTACCATGTACTATCTCCCATGTTACTAATTTCACCAAATGTATCAATTTATTTGGAGACATTTATAATATTGAGTATTCTTTATCCAGAAACATGATATCTTTCTTCTGAATTA
>NW_021881046.1:0-711 GCF_006229205.1 Suricata suricatta
GTATTTGGATATTGTCCCTGATTATGTAAATATGTTTTTATGTCCCTCCTAGAGATGTATTTACAGCTGGAAAGCCTGTCTCATATGGGCAAATAAGAAACAACTACAAGCATTATTGGAATCAAAAACTTCCTATTTTGGAGGTGGTAGAATGTCTTTAATTATGGTGACAGTTAATGGCCTGTATGTTTGTTTTTTTAAAGTCTTTATTTGGTAAAGTAAAAATTGCCCTGATTTTCTAAAACAAAACAAAAAACAAAACATGTTGATGAAATTAAAAATTCACGAAACCACTGGATTTTCCCACTAGATAACAGGGTCCTCACTATCCATCCTGTGGCTTTTCTTTGACCCAGATATAAGGTGCACTGAGGCACCTCTTTTCCACAACTACGAAAATGAGTAATTAATTGGGGGCTGAGGGATTATTGGTGAACTAGGGGAGGTGAACAAGTTCTTCTTGTTAGATATTTATCTGGGATACAATAGAGAAATTACTCACTAGATAGAGACTCTGAACAAACAAAAAAAAATAGTTGTTATATGAGAGATATCTTCTATCTCTTTTCCTGTATCCTGTGTCACTCAGATTGTAAAATACTAAATAGTCAGGTCACCTGCGTCTGGTTTTAATAGGACAATACATTTACTGAGTCCCTATCTTCCAAGGCTCCTCTGCTAAATGAGAGTATAATTGGTTTTTTGTTTTTG
>NW_021881047.1:0-1510 GCF_006229205.1 Suricata suricatta
TTTGCAAAATCTGATGTTGCACACACTTATACAATAATGATTTTGGTAAATGTTATCAATATGTATCCATAGTGTTCCAGATCTTGATTTTTCTGTTAATTTGATGTACTCATTTAAATGTTAAAAATTAAGATCTGTGTAACAGACATAAATAATGCATATATGAAAATATGTCATCTTTTTCCTTGTTTATTGAACTTTTATATCTTTTATTAATTGTGTGCAGTTCTGATTTTGTCTATTTTTTCTATGGGACATATATGTGTGGTATATGTAGATATATACTTCTATTGAAAGATATTATATATGAATAAAAATTATGAATTATAAATAAATTATGAATAAATATATAAATGTTTTTATATGACTTAACTGTACATTAATGATATACACTTTAATTGGCAATTTGTTGCAACATTTTCTCCCAGACCTCTTATTGCCTTTTTAAATACATTTCTTTACTGGCATACATTTTCAGTGTTCATTTGCCTTATATTTTATTAGTATTTCTCTTTAAAACTCTGTTTTGTATGTTAGGGACTTCCCTTCCTAGCCCAAGATTGAAAGTGTATGTATCATATTTCTTTTCCTCTGGCATTAATATCCTTGTATTAATCACATTTAATATTTACTGTTTTTAGAATCTACAGATATATTAAGATGTTCAAGATGAATTGCTTTACTATTAGTTTTCTTGCCTTGTTTGTTTTTTTCCCATTTTTCATTCCTAGTGTAATTCTGATTGGCTTTTAGCCAATTCACCTCTCTATGTCTTCTAATAAGATCATTTAAAACAGTCAGATTATTGCATTTATTCAGGTGGACAAATATAATACATCTTATAGTGTAGATTTATAATATTTAGACAGTTGAATTCAAATACATAGATTTATTCCCTCCTCAGATGCTTCTTTTATTTCTTTTTCAAAATGATGTTCTGCATATAAGAGGTTACTTAATCTCCAAGGTTTTTATTAGAAAATTAACATGGATATGTAGATATTCAGATTGATATATTTTCATATAACAAATCATCTTCCTTATTTTTATCACCAACTCATATATAATTACAATTCACCATTGGAAAAATTATCATAAATTTACTAATCCAAACATAATTAAACTCATTACGAATGTTAGCAGTACCCTATACCATGTAATAAGGGACAATTCTGGTTTTCTTTTGGTGACTAATGCTAATAATTCATTTATTTTTAATTTGTGCAGCATTTCCCATTTGGCTTTGACATTTTTAGTTACTAATTAAGAATTAATGTAAGGTGTGTGGGGAATTATAACTGCTTTCATGATGCTGATGAATACATATTTGTCAGGGAATTAGTTAGTATTATTCTAACCACAGCATGGGTACATCCAGCCTACACAATCCACAGCTTGCCCTCGTGTAGGCACAGTTCTGGTGTTTGTTTCCATTGTTTCTTTAAAGAATAGTGAATTTTTTATCAAATTTACTTTGATTTCAAATTAAACACAATAGGTAGCATACTTC
>NW_021881048.1:0-711 GCF_006229205.1 Suricata suricatta
TCCTGAATCCCCTTGACTGCCATGTAGAATATGACTTCTCTAAATAGTGCCTTTCTCAGCTCCCTTTCTCAGTGACCTTGGAAATAATCTGGAGCACAGCAGAACACAGAGACCCATGTGTCTATTTGCTGCACTGAACAGAGCACTGTTACTATAGGTGGTACTGAATGGGTCAAATTTTCCAGAAGGATATTCATCTGGGCATACTCATACCTGCAACTCTAGAATTCAGGCTTTAGCAGAAAGGTTCTGTCTAGTCATCTTGGGGGTTGGAAGTGTAAACATATTAAAAGTCAGGTATCCAATAAAATTGGTCATCTACACAGGAATGATCTAAATTTAGCATTTATTTTGTCTGTTCTAGTCTGTAATTGAGCTCATTTCAAGGCCCTTCAGAGAAGGAGGGACACTGAAGAAGAAAGAGACCCCTGAAAGTGAAATTTTCCTCTTAAGGAATGGGCCCTACTAATGTCTTTTCCAAACAGGGCAGAGTTAGAGCTAAGTAATGCACATAAGTAGCCCCTAGAATGTGGGTCAAGAGACTCGATGATTAAATCTATTTTAGAATGGGCCAAGAGTCAAAATCAATTGCAGTACTAAAGTAATTGGCTTTAGGATTACTTGGGGTTCTAACCTCAGAACAACCCATAACTTTCTTGACTGGACAGAAGTGGGTCTAGAAAGGCAATCAAATGGGTTGTATAATGCCTG
>NW_021881049.1:0-711 GCF_006229205.1 Suricata suricatta
GTGTGCAGGTGCATAGGGGGGTGGCAGCTGGGGACAGGGACCCTGGGGGAAGGAGACCAGAGGCCCCCCTCCCCCCTCTTTCTCAGAGCCCCCACAGCGCCACAGATCACAGACGTCCACCTGCTGGGCTCATGAAGCCTTGTGTCCCGGAGAAGAGAGACTGTGCTACGGTCCACCTGTAGAGCCCCCGCCCCCCCAGTAGATGCCCAGTGGGGGGGGTGCGCTCCGAGGAGCCCACTCTGCTCAGGGACAGAGGTGGACAGAGGCCAGCGGAGGGACCCGGTGGGCGCGGAAGAGGCACGTGGGAGCAGGGGTTGGCTGGGTGCTCAGGGAGGGAGCGTCAGCCCTCCGCTTGGTTTGGCCACACGCCCTCTCATTTGTATTGTACAAAGGTGGCAATAACTTACTCGAGGTCACAGCAAGGACCGATCATGCGAGAAGTGTGTGGCCGAGCGCGAGCACACTGAAGGTGGGCCTGTTGAAGGTCGAGGTTCCGCAGTATCCTGTCTGGATGAGTCAGGGCCCTTTCATTTGCAAATGACAGAAACCCAGCTGGAGCTGAGCCAAGGGAAGAAAGGGTGTTAATGAACTCAAGTAACTAAAGGCTCCTGGGTAGATCCTCCCGCCTTCAGGTACAAAGGGATCCAGGACCTCAACCCACATTCCCAAGAACCTGTCTCCTGGCCCTGGCACCTCTCACCTCTGTGCTCC
>NW_021881050.1:0-711 GCF_006229205.1 Suricata suricatta
CACAACAACACCAACAACATATGTGTCGGAGCAGGCAAGTTTCACCACAGGGTGGACATAACAAAAGTAGTGATCGATCTCATTGGGTCGACAAAAGGGTAGCTGGATTACCAGAGCCACTTGGATAATGGAATATAGGATACCACCTATCCAGGTCGCGAGCAGCATTTTATTGCATCTGTCCCAGTCCATGATGGTCATGTAGTGTAGGGGTTACAGATCGCCACATAACGATCATAGGCCATTAAGATAAGGATGAAGATCTCAGAGCAACCAAAGAAATGTGTCCAAAAGAGCTGCAACATACACCCCACATAGGAGATCGTCTTGCTCTTGGCCAATAGGTCAACTATCATCTTAGGAGCTGTGACTGAGGAGTAACAAATATCCACAAAACACAGGTGGCTGAGGAAGAAATACATAGGAGACTTGAAAAGCTTGCCCGTGTAAATGGTCAGCATGATGAGGAGGTTTCCCAGAAGAACGACCATGTAGAAGAAAGAAAACACCACGAAACAAACCTCTTCAACCTCTAGGTTCTGAGAAAGACCCCAGAAAATGAATTCGGTTACATTGTTTACTTTTTCCATGGAATTAGTCTATCATGTCCAATTCCCAAGAGATCACGAAAGTATCTGAAAGAAAAACAGAACAAGCAAAAAAGACATTTATTTCTGATTCAGAATAAATGGAGAACCATCGTGAGTTGAA
>NW_021881051.1:0-711 GCF_006229205.1 Suricata suricatta
GCACGCGAGCTGTCCTGATCTCACAGCAGCGACTGATTCACTGGCCAGTGTGTTTATGGTCCTGTCACAGGTGTGGCCGAGGTAAAGCTAGAGAGGAAGGCACGCCGGCGCTAGAATCGCAGACACAAACCACGGCTGGTTATAAACGTTCTAGATACCCGACAGAACGGAATGAATCAGAGAAATTATTCTTCTGTCCCGATGTGCGTCAGAGACCGTGTCTCAAAGGAGGGTAGTCTCGAGCTTGGGCCTAACGCCTGGAGTTACGCATTGGCAAAGAGAGGCCAGGCCCCCCTCTTTGTAAACGAGAAGGAATCAGAAGCGAACGGGCTGCACGCGTGTTTCCTGACGTAGGAGGAGCCGGTATAGAAATCAGACCTTCAGGGGCGCCTGGGGGGCTCAGTCCGTTAAGCCGCAGACTTCGGCTCAGGCCAGATCTCACGTTCGTGGGTTCGAGCCCCGCGTCGGGCTCTGTGCTGACAGCTAGCTCAGAGCCTGGAGCCTGCTTCCGGTTCTGTGTCTCTTCTCTCAGCCCCTCCCCCTCTCAAGCTCTGTCTCTCTCTGTCTCAAAAATAAATAAACATAACAAAAAAGCACTCAACGACTGTTCGCTGTTACGGTACTTATTTCCCATCGTGTGAGGCTGTACCGTCATTCCAGCTCCTGCGACCGAACCTGCTGCGCTAGGGATCTCCAACCACGCTTCCTGCC
>NW_021881052.1:0-711 GCF_006229205.1 Suricata suricatta
ACAAAAAGGTGAAACACCCCAAATGTCCATCAATAGGCGAGTGCATAAACAAAATGTGGTACATAAAAAGGAACTATTCAGCCTTAAAAAGGAATGAGATTCTGATACATGGTACAATATGGCTGAACCTGGAAAACTCTAAGTGAAGTAAGACAGACACAAAAGGACAAATATTATTTATGGCTCCATTGATATAAAGCACCTAGCATAGGAGGATTCGTAGAGACGGAAAATATTGTAGTTGTTACTAGAGCACATGGGATGGGGGGTGGAGTTCTTTTACAGTGGGGACTTTCTGTCCCAAGTGATGAGAAATGCTGGAAATGCATAGTGGTGATGGTTGCCCGGCATTGTGACGTACTTTATGTCACTAAATTGTATACTTGAAAATTGCTAAAAGGGTAAACTTTATGTATATTTCATCACAACAAAAAGTGTTTAATATAGGACCACCCAATTACATTTGAAATTTATATGAACAATGAATTTGTTAGCACAAGTATGTTATTTGCAATTTTTAGGACATACTTATGCTAAAAAATTATTTATTGTTTTTCTAATAATAAATATAGCTGGGCATTCTGCATTTTGTCTGGCAGCCTTGACAAGAGATGAGTCTTAACTTCAGTCGAAACAAAGAAATGAAGAGGCGTCCAGAGATGTCTCACGATTGACACTGATAGGACTTGGTGACCAAATGTAAGGAACACA
>NW_021881053.1:0-711 GCF_006229205.1 Suricata suricatta
TCCTTCTCTCTCTGCCCTTCCCCCTCTTGTGCTCTGTATCAAAAATAAATAAAACATTAAAAAATATATATATATATACTTTAA
This sequence comes from Suricata suricatta, assembly GCF_006229205.1. Classification (NCBI taxonomy): domain Eukaryota; kingdom Metazoa; phylum Chordata; class Mammalia; order Carnivora; family Herpestidae; genus Suricata; species Suricata suricatta. The sequence continues at coordinate 85 of NW_021881053.1, forward strand.
AAATGAATATATTGTGTATTTTTTGTTTTTTTAATGTTTTTTAAATTTATTTTTGATAGAGAGACAGAGCATGAGAGGAGGAGGGGCAGAGAGAGAAGGAGACACAGAACCAGAAGCAGGCTCCAGGCTCAGAGCTAGCTGTCAGCACAGAGCCCGACGCGGGGCTCGAACCCACGAACGTGAGATCTGACCTGAGCCGAAGCCGGAGGCCTAACCGACTGAGCCACCCAGGCGCCCCTGTATTTTTTGTTTTAAAACACCCAAAATTAGATAGTATGTTAAAGCAAGTGTAAGTTCTGTATGTTAGTTGCTTATTTCTAAAGATCCAATTGTCAGTGTTTAGTCCTTCTAACAAATGAAAAGTTTTGTGTATTCAGAAGAGGACAAAAAAATTATTAAATGCTGTTCTCTCAGCTCGTGGTTAAACTTTAAAAACATTATGGAATATTTCTATATCTCATGAAAAAGGGGTACCATTCATCTTTTTAGTGAAAAGAGCCTACTTTTCTGTTTTCTCAAAGTTTTGAAATTGAGTGATAGAAATGGAATAATAACCTGTGCTTTAAAATTATTTTTCTGGTAACAGTGAAAATCTTTACTGATTTCTTCTAGTGTGCAACACACACT
>NW_021881054.1:0-711 GCF_006229205.1 Suricata suricatta
CTGCATGACACCGTAATGATGGATACATGTCATTATCATTTGTCCAAATCCAGAGAAAATGCAACCCCAAGAGGGAACCATAATGTAAACTACAGACTTTGGGTGACTGTGATGTGTCAGTGGAGGACCATCCTTTAAAACAAATATGCCATTCTGGTGGGATATATTAATAATGGGGGAGAGTATACAAGTGTGGAGAGAGGGAGTGTAAGAGAAATCTCTGTACATTCCTCTCAGTTTTGCTGCAAACCTAAAACTGCTCTAAAAAGTAGTCTTAATAAAAATATTTTTTAAAACAAGGGGCGCCTGGGTCGCTCAGTTGGTCAAATGTCCGACTCTTGATTTTGTCTCAGGTCGTGATCTCATGGTTTGTGAGTTCGAGCCTTGCGATGGGCTCTGTGCTGAGCATTGAGCCTCCTTGTGGTTCCCTGTCTCTCTCCCTCTCTGCCCCTTCCCTTGCTCGCTCCCTATCTCTATCTCTCAACATAAATAAATCAACATTAAAGAAATCTTAAAAGAAACTTTTTAAAACAATAAAATATGATTTTACATCTAACAGATTTGCATTTTTTTCCTATTATACCCTGTGACACTAAGAATGTGAAACAATAGGACCGTTTAACCATGGATGATTGTGATACTAACTGGAAGAATAAATCTGCAAGATGATGTGACATTAGGTAGTACATATAGAGATGTCCTGGCCGAGAA
>NW_021881055.1:0-711 GCF_006229205.1 Suricata suricatta
CAATTTTGCTTATGACGCTAGTAATCATTGGCTAGCTGACTTAGCCAAAGAAGAGTTCAGAAGAAAGTATACACAAATGTGCAGACTATTTCTAGTTTCTTAGAACCTTGTGGCGGAGTGGACGCAATAAATGCAACACTGTTCTTCATTTTTCATGTTACCACTTCTAAGACGCGCAGGAAATAGACGGAGCAAGAAGCATATCTGTCCTGGGACACTCCTAAGCCTCTTGAAAATAGAACACCTTGAAAGATTAAGAGTGATTACTTTCCTTAAAGTGTAGGAAAGACTAGAGGTTTGTTCATGCTTAGAACGTGAACGTGAAGGAAATAAGTGATTTTTTTCACTAGATATGTAATGTTTTTGTTTACAAAGAAAATTAAATATTAAAAACAGTGATTGGATGTTGAAAACAAAACACCTAAAATCAGATTGGATATTGACAACAAAAAACCTGAGGTCTCTTCTGAGCAAACTTGCCAAAGAGAGTTGAACCATATTGTAAAATAACTCTTGAGTATAAGACATTGTCATATTTTCTTATTCCATTATGATGAATCTGAATGCATTGACAAAATTTTTTAAAGGAAAAATATGTGAATGACACAAGAGCACTGATTTTCTCAGGTTCGCTGGTGGAAAAGGGGAGACACAGAATGAATAATTCTCTTGGCTACAATTTTGTTTAAGGACAACCTTTTTTTTTCTTTT
>NW_021881056.1:0-711 GCF_006229205.1 Suricata suricatta
ACCAATAGACAGTTTTTTATATCATAATAGTTCATGGATATAGTTTTTGGCACACAAATTTTTCCTTCCAATTGAATATGTGACACTAGTCACTATGTTAGGATATTTTTTTCTGTCTTCAATTGAAAATTTTGATTTAAAAAGGAAGATCGTGACATGCACCGGACGAAGATGTCTAGAACTGATAAATCTATTTTTGTTTGGAGAAGTTGTGGGGCTGATTAATAGTGAGAGCTATAAGTTACAACTCTGCAAATGAAAATGCTTCTGAGACAGAGCACCTTGGTGGCTCTGTCAGTAAGTGTCTGACTTTGGCTTAGGTCATGGTATCACAGTGAGTGTGAGCCCCTCCTAGGGCTCTGCTCTGACAGCTTGCAGCTCCGAGCTTGGAGCCTGCTTCAGATTCTGTCTCAGCGTCTCTGCTCCTACCCTGGCTGAGCTTGCTCTCTCTCTCTCTCGCTCTCTCTCTCTCTCTCTCTCTCTCAAATATCATAAAACATTTAAAAAAAAAGAAAAGAAAAGAAAATGCTTCTGAGGCTGCTAGATGAAGCTGGAAGTCCACTTCCTTAATAGAAGTAGAAGTAAGTTGTTTACAAATGTATTCTGTGTATTTGACAAAGGATTTAACTCTTGGAAGACCCTTCAAGTGATGCATTTAGCAAATGGTGGTGCAGAATCCACTCTATTATGTCTAAGTCAAAGTCATTTTTT
>NW_021881057.1:0-711 GCF_006229205.1 Suricata suricatta
AATCCAATATTGGAGTTTCACAGGACAGGAGGGACCAGAAAATTGAAGGATCTCTGGAGAATAATAGGTAGACTGCCTGGAAAGAGAAAAGAGAGGATGGAAAAGAATTGATCAGGGTGTAAAATGGCATAATTAGGAGACTAGAGGAGAAATCAGTTTGAAAGATAGATGTGTGAGTAGTAAGAATATAAGAAAACCATAATAGGAGATTTTAGTCAATAAATGAGATACTATATTTAGAAGACAAAAGAATTATTGTAAATAATATCCAGAGTGATGATGAAAGTAGGACAGAAGGTCATTGGAATTCCAAAAATCAAAGTACCATGGATCAGATTAGTGGGTGTATGTTATCCTAGGGCAATCATGCCATCCAGGAAGATTGAGTAGAATGAAGGTGGAGAGAAATTTGGCAGCACAGGTGGCAGTATGCTCCGTGAATGTATGATATTAACTGACAAAATCAGCAGATAACAGTGATAAGGATGGACAGAATGGTCATGTGGCTTATCCCATTTCCTCCTAATATTACAAAAGTTATCCTTGTTATTATTACTCTATAAACATAACTTTTAGAACTAATGGTGATAGCTATGGTTATAACATAATTTATTTATCCCTTGCTGCCTTTAAATTGTTTCCAATTTTTCACTATGCTATGGTAAATATAATTTAGTGCTTTTTCTAATTGCACACACATTGGCAAACAAA
>NW_021881058.1:0-1510 GCF_006229205.1 Suricata suricatta
ATATTCATCATAATGGATCCATTCCTTGGATTATACATTCAGAAATCTCTGAGAAAAAGACTAGCTAATAAATAAAAGCTAGGCATCAAATCTGTGAATGATTAGTAATCTTCTCCACCACTGAAATATCATTTTTCAGCTAGGCTGAGGCCAAAAAAGCAGTTTTTGAAAAGAAAACTAGTTTATTGCTTATATTTCTCTGCTCCCCCTCCTATTTTTACTGTAAATCCTTTTCTTATCTTTACCTCCCACAAAGTCCTGAAGAAGGATTATAAAACAGTGAAAGAAGTATTTGAATAAAAGGCAAATAATAAACAGAAGACCACAATTTACATTTGTTGTAGACATAACATAACTTTCTGTTGGCAAATTCTGGTACGCAAAAAATGAAACTTCTTCCTTCCTCATGCTACAGCAATGGTGTTTTATTCAGTGCGAGACACGGACTGAGGATAGGGCATCTGTTCGCAAACATCAGCTCAGAGTTGACAATGAATCCTTACTGTCCTTGTCAGTGCGGCCCTGTGAGAGCTAGCGGTTCTCCAGGGTTTCTGAGTTATTCCTAGAAGACAAACTTTGCTTGTAATCCCATTTGCCTGATCTGCCAGGCTACTAATTCTATGCTGGTTCCTTGCCTTTCAGATGTTGTATCTGGAAAGCATGGTATAGTAATCCTATTTTTCCCAGATCTATTTCTATGTCCATGTTTCTCTACTCCCCTAGCCTGGGGCAATTTTGGAATCTGAGTGAAGTCTTTCTTTTTTCATGCTTCTTCAAACCACCTTGTGTATGCCTACCACTATAAGGCTTTCTGGACACAAAATTTAGGAAGTAAAAGTGTATTCATTTCTTTCTGCCTGGCCACAAACCCTCCTGAAGCAAAAAAAAATGCCAAATGCTTAAAGAGGGGGAAATAAAGGCAAAATGAAGGGAAAGAAATAAAACACAAATTAAGATTTCAAAATATTTTCCAAGCAAATATGAAATAAGAGTGGTCTACAATAGATGATTGAAACAAAAGCAGGTAATCCATTGACCAGTGGAATAAAACTGAGCCTTCGAGTCTCCCTCACCTAATTGTCCACTGCCTTCTCCTCCTCATACCCCAGCTGATAGCCTGCTTGCAACATGGTCATTGCACCCTTGTCATGTTCTACCCTGAGACAGATCAGGTTCTTGCTTTTCCTGTTTCCCCCTTAAAAACCACTTCAGTATTTGGCATATAACTACGACTGACTTTTTGCTAAACAAATTACTGAACACATACAAAAAAGAATATTTTAACCACAGCATTTCAAATACATCAAAATCACAAGAAATATTGACACAGTGATTGAGAAACTGAAAGGTGGGTAATGAGCTTCATGATGACAGTACTCAGACTTTTTCTTTGAATCTCTGGAATCACATGTAAAGTCTAGTACATATTAGATCTAAATGTTTGTTGAAATTTTGAAAAAAATGTTTAGTGTGTGTGTATATACATATACATGTATATATATGGGGGGGG
>NW_021881059.1:0-711 GCF_006229205.1 Suricata suricatta
TCCTGAATCCCCTTGACTGCCATGTAGAATATGACTTCTCTAAATAGTGCCTTTCTCAGCTCCCTTTCTCAGTGACCTTGGAAATAATCTGGAGCACAGCAGAACACAGAGACCCATGTGTCTATTTGCTGCACTGAACAGAGCACTGTTACTATAGGGGGTACTGAATGGGTCACATTTTCCAGAAGGATATTCATCTGGGCATACTCATACCTGCAACTCTAGAATTCAGGCTTTAGCAGAAAGGTTCTGTCTAGTCATCTTGGGGGTTGGAAGTGTAAACATATTAAAAGTCAGGTATCCAATAAAATTGGTCATCTACACAGGAATGATCTAAATTTAGCATTTATTTTGTCTGTTCTAGTCTGTAATTGAGCTCATTTCAAGGCCCTTCAGAGAAGGAGGGACACTGAAGAAGAAAGAGACCCCTGAAAGTGAAATTTTCCTCTTAAGGAATGGGCCCTACTAATGTCTTTTCCAAACAGGGCAGAGTTAGAGCTAAGTAATGCACGTAAGTAGCCCCTAGAATGTGGGTCAAGAGACTCGATGATTAAATCTATTTTAGAATGGGCCAAGAGTCAAAATCAATTGCAGTACTAAAGTAATTGGCTTTAGGATTACTTGGGGTTCTAACCTCAGAACAACCCATAACTTTCTTGACTGGACAGAAGTGGGTCTAGAAAGGCAATCAAATGGGTTGTATAATGCCTG
>NW_021881060.1:0-711 GCF_006229205.1 Suricata suricatta
TTGATGAACATATGAAACTATTTTTGTTGGTTTTATAATTAAGTGTGATCTCATTTTAGTTGGTACTGCAAATTTTCAATAGCAGATTTTCAACTGCTATCCACAGTATATGAGATTTCTTGTTAACATAAGTCCTTTCAAACATTTGTTATTGACAATATATATTTTTTAATGTTTTTTATTTATTTTTGAGAGACAGGGACAGTGAGATCAGGGGAGAGTCAGAGAGAGAGGGAGTTATGGAATTCGAAGCAGACTCCAGGCTCTCAGCTAGCTGTCAGCACAAAGCCTGATGCCAGGCTCGAACCCACAAACCATGAGATCATGACCTGAGCCAAAGCTGAACGCTTAACCGACTGAGCCACCAGGTGCCCCTTGACAATATCTTTTAAATCATTGTGTATTTTAACCAGTATGTATATTACTTATTGTAGGGGACTGGAAGTCCCCTGGGCCGATTGTGAGGTATTTCGCCAAGAGGCTAATTGCAAAACACACCTGGCGCCAGACTTCCCACTGTGGCTGTTTATCTCTCCTGACTTAGGTGGGGGTTTACACAATGAAGCTTTCAGTACTTTTCCACTCTACCTTCCCTGAGTCACGCGCTCAATGCCGGTAGCCCACCTCCTCATTATTGCTCTAGCCAATCATAATCAGTTGTATGCTTTCAAGCCACTCCTCTTTCTACATACTATATATACCCCTGTAAAA
>NW_021881061.1:0-711 GCF_006229205.1 Suricata suricatta
GTGCCAAATGACGTATGACTTTGCCATGGACTACAACACCAGGCCCACCCCTGTGGATCCTGGCTCCAGGTTGGCCCAGTGGACCCAGATGCCAGGGTTTCCCACCTACATAATTAGGAATCAAGCCTAATTGCTTGTGGACATTATAAACAAGCAAGCCTACAGACTCTCCCAGATGATCCATCAGAATCTCTGGTCATGCTGACTGGTGAAGGATTTTGCCTGCTGAAGCCAGTCAGTAAAGACTGGAAGAAGCGGTTACTTCTTCAAATGTACAGACACTATTAAAATACTATGAAGATTAAGAAGAACTGGGCAAATATATCCAGTAACTAACCTGAAGGAAATGGAAATCTGATTGATAAAAAATTCAACATAATCATCTTAAAGTAGCTCATATCTGCAAGACATGTACACAGCTAAATGAAATAAGGAAAACAACACATGAAGAAAATAAAAAGTTCAAAGTGATAGAAACCGTTAAAAAAAACAATAGAAATTTTGGAGCTAAAGAATGCAATGACTGAACTGAAAATATTCAATTAGAGAGCTTCAACAGTAGACTCAATCAAGCATAAGAATTAACAAGCTAAATACAGGTCATTTGAAATTATCTAGTCAGAAGAATAAAAAGAAAAAAGAATGAAAGAATGAAGAAAGTTTATGGAACTTATAGAATACCAACAAATGAGCCAATAACAAATTACACAA
>NW_021881062.1:0-711 GCF_006229205.1 Suricata suricatta
TTCCTCTTTTGCTGGAGAATTAGTAATGTCAGGTTTGGCTTTTGTAGACACACGCCCTCCAGCTGCCTCCATGACTGCCCCACAGTGACTGGACAATAGCTAGCTTTGTGGCCATTCTGAGCCCAGAGTCAGGGTCATGATGAACAAGAAGAGAGGCACAGAGATGGGAATGGGGCGTCTGGTCACTTCCTTTGTGGATTCTGGTCAGGAGCCTCTCCTGTGTCCAATAGAAGACACCATGGGGTGGCCCTCTGCAAGAGCAGGCCATGGTGTGGTGGCATCGTGGGAGCCGAGAAGGGGCAGAGTCCCTGGAAGAGCAGAAAGGCCAGAAAGGACACCTGGGGTAGGCTGGGGAGGCTCCCTTTCTTGGGACCTTCAGAGACCTACCTAGGTGCCAACACAGACAATGAGTATGGCGTGAGTGCACCATGTCTGGTCCCCAGAAAGAATTCAAGAAGTGATCATCCTCTTTCACTTTGGGAAATGAACATGCCAGCTTCAACAAATTCCTCCCGACACTGGGAAGGGGGCACTGCTTATCAATGGTTTCACCTGGACATGTTGTTGAATCTCTCAATGTGCAACACTTCATCCTTAAGAAGGAGGTAACCATGTAACAATAGTAGATACCTTACAGTGTTGCCCTGAAGATTAGAAGAAGGGATACAGGTGAAGCTCACATAAGAGCCCCCCGTAAAGAGCAGCACTCAG
>NW_021881063.1:0-711 GCF_006229205.1 Suricata suricatta
CCTAAGAGTTCCCTTCCCCACAGTAAAGCCATTTCCTTGAGTGGACCTGGAGGGAAACCTGGGGCTTTTCTAAACGTCAATTCAGTAGCACAAACACCATCACAGGAGGGAACGCTGGGTGTTTCTATGGCAAAATGCACACAAGCCTCACTGCACACCCAGGCCAGGAGCCTGGGACTGATGTGGCGTCCTCCCTGACCGCTGGGCTTATCGTGGGTTCCAATGTCAGCTGGGATTCTCCAGCTTCCAGGCAAAGAGAATGATTACTTTCCACTTCTTCTAGGCACTGTCACTATTAAAGGGAAATTGAACAACTTAATTTTATTGCAGCCCATTATACTACCACGTGTTTCAATATTTTATGAGAACATTTGAATGTTTTAGCATTTTTGGCAAGATCATTCATAAGAAGGCTTCTGAAGTCTATATTTTAGGTCAGAATCAAGGAAGGGGATGGTATTAATCCAGTTGGAGATACTGTGAAGAGTCATCTTGAAATGTGAAAGATACTCAAATGTAAGAAGATAGCCACTGCTCCATTTCTTCTTTTGGAAGCTTTTGTGTCTGATTACCTCCTTCCCAAGATCATAACCAGAGCAGAGGCTTTCAACCAGAAGAGAGAAGTGACATATATGGGCGCTGGCCACACCTGCCCATGTAGTCCCCAGTGACAGGCGCTCAGGAGTCCTGGCAGATGTGCAAGGACCTGCG
>NW_021881064.1:0-711 GCF_006229205.1 Suricata suricatta
AGAAATGGATCCAACAGACTTTGCTGCATGAAATTTTGTACTTGCTGAGGCTCATGAAGCATCAAATCAACAACCTGTAAATGAGAATTTCCATAGGCTCTGTATACCGGAACCAAAATCACTGCAGACGGAAACTCCTTCCTTCATGACTCTGGGACTGAAAACCTTTTTCTCGTTCAGTGACTTAACCTAATCGTTTGTTAAACTCTTGAATATTTCCCATTTTGTAAAGTCACTGAGTCCAACTCCATCAGTCTCAATTTACCCATGACAAAATTAGAGAGTTTCAGATTAGTTAAGAGATCTTGCTCTCATTTTACAGCTGATAAAGGAAGTGGAGAGAGATGGACCAACCTGGCTTAGTTAGCGAGAGCACCAGCAGGGGAGTGCAGATCTGCTTTCTCTTTGCCCATTCTCTTCTGGGGGCATGTGTTAGCTTTCTGACTAGAGGAGGGAGAAGAAAACAGAAACCAAGCCTACCAGAGACTCACCATCCCTACTCTCTACCCACCCCCCCCCCAACTCTGCCACCCATGCCCATTATTTTGTCTCTAATAAATGCTTAGAATCCAGTTTCCAGAAGCCCTGTATCTCAGTATGGCCACAGGACTGAGTTCTGAACATGAGAAGTGAATGAAAATATAGTTCATATCTAAAATGTCTTCTTAAAAGAGGTGAAGTGGGCCCTGCTCACCCCTCCCCTCCTTCCTG
>NW_021881065.1:0-711 GCF_006229205.1 Suricata suricatta
GACAGTAATTGAAACAGTACAGTATTGGCATGAAAACGAACATAGATCAATGGAACAGAGCAAATAGCCCAGAAGAAAACCCTGTATATGTGCTTTTTTTTTCTTATGACTAACATGGCAAACAACAACCGCCAAAATCACAATTAAATAACTATGTTAATTTAATCAAAATGCTATAAATTTCAGTGCTTGAATGTTTCTTTCCTATCTATCCTCACTGCCCTTGCCCTGGCCTTTAATGAACTTTCTAGCTCTCTTCTTGCAGCTAAATTCTTGACCTGGTGATCCAAATTTCATACTCACAACAGAGTTCATAGTTTAAAACACAAACTTGATGCTTTTTATCTACCTCTTTAAATCCTTCTGTGGTTCCCTGGGGCCCTATAACAGATAAGGAGCTAGCTAGAACTCTGGACCCTAAATTCTTGCCTGTCTAATTTGTCACAAAGTCTGTGTGACTGCCCTTCTGCTGTAGTGCATCACTCAGGTGGACATTTATTTTTAGTGGATTGGGGTTTTTTTTGTGTCTTTGAAATTTTAATTTACTGGTCACTTTGTTTAAAATGCTTTCCTCTCCCTTTACCATCTTTAGAAATTTTACTAGTCCTTTAATACCTTGCTCTTGATTTCCAGTATTCTCTAGGAAAGGCCAGTTTTTCCCTCCTTAGTGATTCCATAACGTTCTGTTGGTATGTCTGTTATTTCATTAAT
>NW_021881066.1:0-711 GCF_006229205.1 Suricata suricatta
GATCTTTTTATTGTCTCCAAAATTTTGCACTTTCCAGAATATCAAATAGTTAAATAATACCATATGTAACATTTTCAGATTGGCTTCTTTCACTTAGTACTATTCGATTAAGGTTCCTCATGTCTTTTCATGGCTTGACAGCTAATTTCTTTTTAGTGCTGAATAATATTTCCTTGTCTGGATGCACCACAATTTATTTATCCATTAGTCTATTGAAGAACATCCTGTTTGCTTCCAAGTTTGGGCAGTTATGAATAAAGCTGTGACAAACATCCATGTACAGGTTTTTGTGCAGACATGTGTGGGGAATAAGTTTAGAAATTCCTTGAGCTTGAATTGATGGATTAACAAGGCATTAAGAAATAGAAAGGCACAGGATAAAAACATCCAAGACTAGGTAAACAAGACTAGGTACTCAGGGTGGAAGCACCCTCAATTTAGTACCTTACCAGAAAGCTGCTTTCACAGGAAGAATCAAAATAGGTAAACAGGGGGCGCCTGGATGGCTCAGTCAGTTAAGGGTCTGGCTTCGGCTCAGGTAATGATCTCACAGTTTGTGGGTTCGAGCCCCGCATCCGGTTCTGTGCTGACAGCTCAGAGCCTGGAGCCTGCTTCAGATCAGATTCTGTGTCTCCCTCTCTCTCTGACCCTCCCTGGCTCATGCTGTCTCTCTCTGTCTCTTAAAAATAAATAAAAAACAGAAAAAAAATT
>NW_021881067.1:0-711 GCF_006229205.1 Suricata suricatta
TCTCTCTCTGTATCAAAAATAAATAAAACATTTTTAAAAATTTTTAAAAATGTTTTATTTATTTAAAAAAAGTGAGAGTTTTATTTATTTATTAAAAAAGTGAGAGTTGTTATGGACTATAGCAGTGATCCAGAATTTCTTCTTTTTGGTTAAGATAGAGTCTGTGAAATTGCTAATACATCCTTCTATACATGGTTTAATGTTTTAGCTCAAGTGGAAAAGTAAGTTCATAAATGTAAAGAAAAATCTACCTGGCTGTTTAAGATATACTATGATTTTTATGGGATTTGTTTAGTCAACTGGACCTGGAACCCTATAGGGAAAGGTTGAATTCAATGCTATAGGTTGCTTTCAACAGGCTGTTTGAAGTCTGTTGATTGTAGTCTTGTTTTGTTTTGTTTTACTTAAATCTAAATTAGTTAACATATAGTGAATAATGTTTTCAGGAGTACAATTAAATGATTCATCACTTACATATAACACCCAGTGATCACTCCAACAAGTGCCTTCTTAATGGTCATTACCCATTTAACACATCCCTCCACCTAACACTCTTCCAGCAACCCTCAGTTTGTTCTCTGTCTTTAAGAGTCTCTTATGGTTTGCCTGCCTCTCTGTCTTTATCTTATTTTTTCTCCCTTTCCCTTATGTTCATCTGTTCTGTTTCTTAAATTCCACATATGAGTAATATCCTATGATATTTATCTTTGA
>NW_021881068.1:0-711 GCF_006229205.1 Suricata suricatta
GTGTTTCTCAGCCTTTTGTTTAGCTCAACACTCTGTTTCAGCAGTCCTTTTGTTGTTGTTAAAACAGCATATTCTTCTCAGTACTACACCAAAACTCATTAATCAGTAGTGGTTTTTTAAATGTTTATTTATGTATTTTGAGAGAGAGAGTGATAGGGCGTGCACATGAGTAACAGAGGGAGAGAAAATCCCAAGCAGGCTCTGTGCTATTAGCGTGGAGCCCGACATGGGCTTGAGCCCATGAAACCATGAGAGATCATGACCTGAGCTGAAATTAAGTTTCAGATGCTTCAGCAATTGAGCCACCCAGGTACCTTTCAAAAAGCTGCAGTTTTTAAAAAATTAGTTGCAATATGGAATCTGAAACCATATCAGTGCACTTTTCATAGTCTGTTTCATGAAAACCTGCTGGTTTAATAGTTTGAATGGACGTTTTACCCAAACATGCTTTTGTAGCATCATGGTTGGTTATTTGGAAAAAGTTAGTTACCGAGTTACCAAGACCTTTCAAAGGTTAACACCATAACAACTATCACGTTTCTTACTATCACCATTGATCTCATCAGTAAATTTTTTCAGGTATTGGAAAGCTTTCAAGCCAGTTTAGTTCAATTCAGTACCTACAGTTTCAAGCCAAATAACAGATTTTCAAAAATTCTAATTCCTCGGGATACTTGGTGGAATCAGTTGGTAGAGCATGTGACTTGATCT
>NW_021881069.1:0-1510 GCF_006229205.1 Suricata suricatta
CAGTTAATAATAAACTTAATGCTTAATTTTTCTAATAAATTGGGAATAAGCTTCTTTCTCCCCTTATATTTCAACATGTTCAGGCAAGAGAAAGAAATTAAAAAGCATCCTATCTAGAAAACAATAAACAATCCAAAATTACATGATCCTGGACATGGAAATGCTACGAAACTCAGATACAAAAAAAAAAAAAAAAAAAAAGAAAGAAATTTAGGAAGGTCATGCAATCAAAAAGATCAAAACTATTGTTTGCATCTTCAATATTATTATATATCAGCAATGAACAATGTGAAAATGAAATTAAGAAAACTCTTTTATTCACAAGTTTCAAAAGTAGAATGTTTAAGAATACATTTAACAAAATAAATGCAACATGAACACTGAAAACTAACAAATCTGGTTGAGAAAAATGAAAGAAAACTAATAAGTTGAGAAGGTCTATATAGTTATCAATAGAAAACTCAATATTGTTAAGATGGCAATTCAACACACACACACACACCACACACTCATGTAAAACTGATGGGAATCTGAGGAGTAATGTCTATTTACCAGTGTCAATTTCCTGGTTTTGCTATTGTACTCCAGATAAAATACATTTGATATAAATCATATAAAATGTTACCTTTGGGAGAAACTGACTGATGGGTACATGGGGCCTTTGTGTTCTCTCTATATGTTTTTGCTACTTCTTGTGAATCCACAATTAGTTCAGGATAAAAAGATATAAAGATAAAACTCGATGGTATGAAGACTACCATATTCCAATATAATGGGAAAAAATTGAATAGATTCACCACACAGGAAGAAATATACTTTAACAAGAGGACTTGGGAAAGTGTTCAAAAGTTAAATTAAATAAATGTAAATGCAAATAAATGTAAACTGAAACAATTTACAACTAGAGTGGCTAAAATAAAAAGGAATGGTAATACCAAGTAGTAGCACATTGTGTAGAAACTAGAACTCTTGGATTCTGTTACTGTAAATGTGTATTCACACAGCCACTTTAGAAAACAATTGGCAATTTCTTAAAAAGGTTACTATGAAGTTACTATATAACTCAGTAATGATATGAGGTATCTATCTACCAAACACAATGAAAAAATACTGTACTATAAAGACCCGACCTTAAAGGTTTATAGCAGTTTTAGTCATAATAGCAAAAAACAATGTACCACATAACTGATCATCAATAAATGAATGAACTAATCATATTAATTATGATATATATAGTAATTTTCAGTGAAATTCAAAATTACTTAGCAATAAAAATAAAATACTAACAGAAGATCAATTTATTTGAATCTCAAAATTATGCTGGGAATATTAAGTATAACACAAAAAATGCATACTGTAGCATTCCATTTATATGAAATTTTTGGACAGACTACATTTATCTATCATCATTGAGATAAAAACACAAGTTATATGAAGCAGAGATTAAAGAAAACATTTTTGCGTGGTGGAAATATAAGTGAAGTTTTGCATTTAAAGTACATTTAATTAC
>NW_021881070.1:0-711 GCF_006229205.1 Suricata suricatta
TGCTGAGAGCCCCGAGCAGGGGCTGAGTAGGGTTTTTATGGGGTTTGGGAAGGGGGAGTTACAAGAAATTGTGACATCCAATCATCATTGTATAACAGTATTGGCAGTAACTCTAACCATACACATTGTCCAGGGTGTTCGTTACTTTTGGCGGGACCCAATTACAACATTTAGGGTATCTTTGAAATCAACCAATTACGGAGCAAGTTCAGGGTCTTGTTTGGTGACTATCGGGTTAACTTGAACATTAGGTAACAGGGTTCTATCTAAAGTTCCCATCTGCAGGTCTCACCCCCAGGAATGTGGGGAGAGGTAGCTGGGCTTTCCTGATTGGATACCGCAAAGAGGTCTCTTTTGCCCCGGGTAATGTATAATGGCCTAATGGTTCCGGAGGGACTGACCCTAGGCCTTCCAGCTCAGAGGGGAAATTTAAAGCCTGTCATGGCGTCTGTTTGGTTCAGACTCATGTTCTTACATGAGGATTATCTGAAATAATACTTGAACATAGCAGAGTCCCTGGCATAGAGCAGACCCACTTATTTATGGATGTTACTGAATGTGGGTTTGGGGATAAGTGTTCGTATACTTGCTGGTCTTCAAGTCCTACGCTAATCCGTACCCCACACTCATTCCTCTTCTCCAACTCTTTCTGATTCTCTGGTAAGCATGGAATCAAGGCAACAGCACAGATTTCTCAGCTGGAACCTTGCC
>NW_021881071.1:0-711 GCF_006229205.1 Suricata suricatta
CCCAATAAGGGGTTTGAACTCACAGCACAAAGATCAAGAATCAAGTAAGTGTTCTAGTGACTGAACCAGCCAGGTGCCCCTGCTTTAAAATTCTTGGTGCTAGAGGGGGTTCCCGGGTGGCTCAGACAGTTGAGCGACCAACTCTTGATTTTGGTTCAAGTCGTGATCTCAGGGTCGTGGCACCAAGCCCTGAACTGGGCTCCGTGCTGAGCATGGAGCCCGTCTGAGATTCTCTCTCTTTCTGCCCCTGTCTCCTACTTGCACTCTCTCTCTCCATCATTTAAAATAAAATAAAATAAAATAAAATAAAATCTTAAGAAGATAGGGTAAAATAAAATTCTTGGTACTAATTCCAATAACTGGAATTAATTGCAGTTGTCTGCTTGTATTGGCTGGTTTTTTCTTGATTATTGGTCAGTGTCTTCTGTCTGTCAGATACTTCTTATCGTATCTAAGACCTGCAAAGACAGTGAAGCCTGGCGCACAATAACGTCTTGACTTTATTTCTCAAGGAATGCAGGCTGGCCTTTCCATCTGCCAAGGAGAAGGGCTCACCATTCAGATTCCTTCTAAAGTCCAATCGAGCTGGGTCTAGGCTGAAGTTTGAATCAGATGAAGATGAGGTCCCTCAAACTCCCACACTACTGCTGCATTTTGGACATTATTTATGTTGGAGCTGATGGGCTTCCATTTTTAATATTTTTCATTTAC
>NW_021881072.1:0-711 GCF_006229205.1 Suricata suricatta
TATATATATATTTTTTTTTTTTAAGGCTGTAGATTTTATTCTTTAAATGTAGTTTACAGTCTGCAAGAGGGCAGGAACAGGACTGCTTGAGAGAAGGCTAGAATGGTTTATGACTTGTTTGGCTGGTAAGCCAAGAATGTAGACTTTCACCTTATAAATGCCGTCTGCCTCATGACTATTGACAAGCTTTAAGGGAATTGATGGGCGTTTGGGTTTTTGAACTACTCACGTGAGTAATATGAATGTTTGTAGTAGCTACTTATAGTAGGGCTTGCAGTAAATATATTTTTGTTCAGGGAGACTTTCTTGATATTTCTTGGGGAATCTGATCTATAAAGGAGCCCAATTAAATTTTAATATATTTCCAATGGTCTCTTTCTCCATTCAATTCTATAAATGAGATATTAGGGGAGAGTGTCTTCCTAGTTTAGTCCTCAAAACTAAAATGCCTCTCACATCTTGGGCCACTCTCAATTATTTTAACACTGTCCACATCAGCCTAAGACCATCTTCAAGCAATGTAAGTCTTGGGTGGTGTCGTACAACCTTACGGGGTTTGTCCTGCCTTAGGTTTCTTCCTAATACAGGGGAGGAACGCATTAGCTCACGGACATTTTCACTGATGAGTCTAACCAACGGGAGAATAGCTGAAGCAGTATGTGCCACTTCTGAATCAGTTTTCAAATGTCTGTGAGGTTTCCCAGAGCTCTC
>NW_021881073.1:0-711 GCF_006229205.1 Suricata suricatta
TTTTTTTCTTCTCTATTACCTTATTAAAGAACAACCAAGGTGAATTACTAGCACCTGTTTTCTGATCCCTTACCCAAAGTCAAGAGGCTTCATTGACACATTATTCCAAGGTATTGAAGATGACCATTTTGTCAAATATTTAACTACTACATGACATAAATTGCCATCAACCCAGTCTCCAGGAATACTTATTTTAAAAAAATTTTTATATTGATTTATTTTTGAGAGAGAGAGAGATTTCAGGGGAGTGGCAGAGAGAGATGGACACAGAATTCAAAGCAGGCTCTAGGCTCTGAGCTGTTAGCTCAGAGCCCAACTATGGGCTAGAACCCACTGACCAGAAATCATGACCTGAGCCAAAGACGCAGCCACCCAGGCACCCCCAGTCATACTTTTTCACTGCACACTGCTGGTCCTAGAAACAAAACTACATATTCTAGTGTTTTGTTGTTGTTGTTTTCCAGGATCCTCTCCTAAGCACCAATTTCTGTGTCAGTCTGAGCAAGCCAGGTTTGGCGTAGTAACGATTTATCCCTCAAGTCTCAGTAACTTAAAACACCAAATGGTAATTCGGCTGTATACTTCCCTTTTTTTTTATATGCCCAAAACTCATCAAATTGTATGCTTAAAACATGTGCAGATTAACACATTTTAATTATTCCTCAAGAGAGCTGTTTTTAAAAAGCAAACATATGAAGAAATAAACCGTGG
>NW_021881074.1:0-711 GCF_006229205.1 Suricata suricatta
TCTTTGGTTGGGTAATGAGAAGACATGAGTGAAAGCGAAACAATACCAGACCTCATGCCTCCGGCAGGGCCACAACGAAGCTCTTCCCAGACGTGTAACAGGAGAACCAAAGTTCTCTCTGGCATGGGCACCATCTCTCTAAAGGACTGTCCTTCACATTCACTCATGGGGTCTTCACATGGTCTTCTCATGTAGGCTAACACCTACCTACATAGGTCTTCCTGGCATTCACAATAGTCATATACTTCATCAAATTGGTGAAGGGATAGTGTACTCTCAAATCAGCCTTGTGTGAGTTCTGCTGCCTTAATTAATTTGTCCCAGGACCTGGTGAAATGAAGAGAAGCTAATGGGTCAGTTACCTGGCCCTAAAGAATTAGTGAATGAATAGTGTACAATGGCATATTGAGAGAGAACAGCAGCCTGAGAATTCCTATTCACCTGTTTTTTTTTTTTTTAGTAAAAGGCGAAAGATTTATACAATCTGAAGAGAAACCAGAGTACCACCTATTTTTTTTTTTAAATCACAACAGATTAAGATATAGATAATTCACTGTGAAGGATTTACTCTCTATTTTAAATGAGTATTTTACAAAATTTTAGACAAATCCCAAAGCAGCCTAGTGTTGGACTCAGGTGACGAATAAGTGCAGATTGAAAATCTTTGAAGAGATTATTTATTATAATCCTAAGGGTTTTTTTAATTATTCT
>NW_021881075.1:0-711 GCF_006229205.1 Suricata suricatta
GCAGCCGGCCGCAGGTACCTGGATGTTGCTGGAGACCTCGCCGGTCAGCGCCACATGCAGCACGACCAGGGGCTCCCCGGGGCTGGCGCAGTGCGCGAAGAAGTAGCACCTCCGGTAGGGCCCGACGCGCCGCTTCATGTCCATCCAGTTCTTCACGGGGTGCACGGCCTCCGACCTGGGAGAGGGGGGGGCGGGGAAGGGGTGAGGCGGGCGGGCAGCGCTGCTGGCGCCTGTTCCTCCCGCAGGGGCCGACGGTCCCTACGGCCTCGGAACACAGCTCAAACGGACTCGCAGGAAAAATCCAGAGAAAGTGGTTTTTAACGTGAGACAGCCCTGGCTGAGAGGAACGCCAACGAACTGCCCTCTGAGGCTTAGTCCTTGGTCTCCAGACTAGGTGTGGGGCCCTCGGGGAGCGGATTCTAACACAGATAACCCGCGGACGCCTGCTCGTCCCGCTGCTCTCTCCTCTGAGTCTCTGCGGCGTGAGGTCCGGGCTGAGGACAAGGAGCCCAGGTGGTCCAGTGACCTGGTCATGCTCCAAAGCGCAACCTTTCATGAACCTCAGCGTCCAGGAGACGGCACGGGGCGCAGAGACCCCTCGATGGGAGAGCGGCTTCTGGCCGTGGGGACCGCTCGGCCCTCGCTGTGTCCGGGGCAGGCTGGGCCCCCGCAGCACACGGCCCGTCCAGAGCCTCACGCCGGGGGGAGGGG
>NW_021881076.1:0-711 GCF_006229205.1 Suricata suricatta
GGACAGTATAACGATACTCAGTACTCATCATGCAAACTGTGCTCTTGTTTTTTTAAGTTTATTTATTTTTGAGAGAAAGAAAGACAGAGTGTGAGCAGGGGAAAGGCAGAGAGACACAGAATCCGAAGCATCTCCAAGCTGTCAGCACAGAACCCGATGCGGGGCTTGAATTCAGGAACAGGAGATCAGGACCTGAGCCGAAGTCGGCCTCTGAACCGACTGAGCCCCCTGGGCGCCCCGACAAAAGTGTGTTCTGAATACGCATCACTTATCTCCCCTCTGGGAAACACCAGTGTGTGTCTCTATAGTTAAGAATCTATTTCTCAGTTTGTCTCTTTTTTCTTTCTTTACTTTGTTTCTTAATTTTCACACACGTGTGAAATCAGACGGTATTTGTCCTTCTCTGACTTATTTCATTTAGCATTATCCTTCCTAGATCCATCCATGTTGTTGCAAAGGGCAAGGTTTCCTCCTGTTTTATGCCAAGGTGCACTGCGTTTACACACACACAGTTACGACAGGCACCACACCCTCCTCGTCCGTTCACCCATCGACGGACGCGGCGGCTCCTTCCATGTCTTGGCTGTTAAAGATAATGCTGCTGTAAAAATAGGGCCGCGTGTACCTTTTAGACTCAGTTTTTCATTTCCTTCGTGCAAATATCCAGGAGGGTGATTACTGGATCATATGGTGATTCTATTTTTAATTTTG
>NW_021881077.1:0-711 GCF_006229205.1 Suricata suricatta
CCTGTGCAGTGCCCAGCCCAGAGTAGGCCCTCCCTAGCTTTATATCTCTCTACTCCAGTTAACAACTGTGCTTTTTCAATATACTGCTTAGCCATCAACAGCATGCAAAATTTATTACCATCAACAAAAATTCTATTATTAATCACATCAATTTATTATTAATTTAGTTAATTAATGTAATCAATCTTATTAATAGTATATTATTATTAACAATTATTTATGAAGAACCTACTATATTTAGGCACAGTCCTAGGCACTAGGCATTTATTGATGAACAAAGAAAAACTCTTGCCCTCGTGAAGCTTATAACTACTGGGAGAAGGCATATGTGAACAATAGGCAGAATCAGCAAGTAGATTTTAGGATATCTTGAATGTTGACAAATGTTGTGGCAAAAAGAATAGGGAAATTGGGAGTCTGGGCACTGGACGGGGAGCAGATGTGCCTTTCAGTAGGGTTACTCAGGGCAGACCCCACGAGAAGGTGAGATTTAAACAAAGCCTTGAAAGAGGTGAGAAAATTAGGGGGAATTTCCAGGAGGAAAGAGACTTTCATCTTCTTAAATCCTCAATAAGGACTTAAATTCTCAGTCCATCTCTTAGCTGTATCAGGCCTAATCCATTATGATATCCTTAATTATTTTATGAAACCAAAGCAGTTCATCAGGAAATGACTAGGATGTAAAGGTTGGAGGCTCCAGCAAGATGGTGA
>NW_021881078.1:0-711 GCF_006229205.1 Suricata suricatta
ACCACCTTTTTTCCAACTCCTGGCATATGTCATCTGGACTGAGCAAAAGTCTCCCTCCCTGAGCGCATCCATCTTTCTCCTTTACACGTATACGTGAAGTGCAAACAGGGTCTGTAGCTTTTTTATTTATGTTTGTTTATTTTTGAGAGACAGAGAGAGACAGACTGTGAGCAGGGGAGGGACAGAGAGAGAGGGAGACGCAGAATCCGAAGCAGCTCCAGGCTCTGAGCTGTCAGCCCAGAGCCTGCCGTGGGGCTCGAACTCACAAACCGTCAGATCATGACCTGAGCTGAAGTTGGAGGCTTAACCGACTGAGCCCCCCATGTCTGTTGTGACCACTGTTCATTTTCCATGGCTCACCTTCCCATAAGCACAGCAGAGAAAAATAACTTTGCAATGAAAGCTAAAAGAAAAAAAGAGAGAAAACAAAGAACGATGTGTTGAACTGTCCATGAGAACACCCTGCCGGACGCCCTAGTGGACGGAACAGAACCGACGTGACCGAAAAGCTCCTGACTTTGCTCTCCACCCCCACCCCACCCGCAATCACAGGCCCTCTGGCCTCCAGTGTCTTCCACATGGAAATAATGCATCAGGATTCCACTAGAAACAATGCATCAGGATTCCACTAGAAATCATGCATCATGATTCCACTAGAAATAATGCATCATGATTCCACTAGAAATAATGCCATCAGGATTCCACTAGAAA
>NW_021881079.1:0-711 GCF_006229205.1 Suricata suricatta
AGCACTGGGTGTTGTATGGAAAACAATTTGACAATAAAATATTATGGAAAAAAAAAGAAGAAAATGTATATAAAGCCATCAAAAAAAATAAAATAAAATAAACCCTCCCAGTGCACCGACCTCGTGGAAGATTTATTCTGGCAACCGTCCCCTCCTGCAATCCCTGAAGGGGGGACCTCCTATGTCTCCCCAGGGCTCTGGTGGACATCACAGTGGCATTATTTGTCCTAACTGCCATCATCTGTGTCTGCTTTTCCCCCGCCCTTACTGTCTGATCCCAATTACTTATTGTTTTTAATCAAGATATATTTCATATACAATTTACCCTTTTAAAGTATATAATTCATTCATTTTTAGTATATTCACAGGGTTGTAAAACCATCACCACTATCTAAATCTAGAACATTCTCATTGTCTCCCGAAGAAACCCCACACCAATTAGCCGTCACTACCCATTCCCTCTGCCCCTGGCAACCACTTTCTGTGGATCTATAGATCCGTCTATTGTGGACATTTCATGTAAGTCACATGACTCGCGGTCTTCTGTGTTGACTTCTCTCACTTGGCAGAACGTTTTCCAAGTTCATCCAGGTTGCAGCAGGTCTCAGTCCTTCCTTCCTTCCTATGCCTGTATGCTATTCCATTACATGACTGTCAATTCCTTCTTTTTAATGTAATTTTATTCTGGGTGCTTGCATACTTTTTTTTTTT
>NW_021881080.1:0-1509 GCF_006229205.1 Suricata suricatta
GGAAGGCTTTTATCCAACGCTCAAACCTTAATCAACATTGGAAGATTCACACAGGAAAAAACCCTTTTACCTGTAGTAAATGTGATAAGGTTTTTATCAAATGTTCCGAACTTTTGTATCATGATAGAGCTCATACTGGGGAGAAACCTTTCAAATGTAGGGAGTGTGGCAAAGCCTTTTTGTGGAGTTCACATTCATAGTCAGCTGACCTCTATTCTCAGTGTGCTGGGAACATGGGACTTGATCATGTCCCAGGAGGCGTGTAGGACGGAGCCTTCCTGGTCGCCAGACAAGTGTCCCAAGCATCACGACACTGGAGATTTACCCACACATAGTTGCAAGCTGTTCCCGTCCTGTCCTTTCTCTAGCTGTAACTATTCTGATGCATCATTTACTGTGCTCTCCATGCTGGCAAGGAGGGTATAAAATAAGATGCTGTTTTCAATAAAGTTTGCCCCTAGCCATCAAGTCTCGGTCCGTCCCCATTAGCCATCAGCTTTTGGGGACATCCACGTTTCTAGTATCTTTTGGGAACGTCCCTGTTTCCATCGGCCATCAGCCTTTGGGAACATCAGTGCATCGCTCCTCGTCTCCCCAGGACCCCTCCTCACGGAGGAGAACCTACCACAGGTATATATCGTTTCTATTTTAGATCATTTATTTTTGAGAGACAGAGCACGAGTGGGGGAGAGGCAGAGAGACAAGGAGACACAGAATGAATCCTAAGCAAGCACCAGTCTCCGAGCTGTCAGTGCAGAGCCTGATGTGGGCCTGGGACTCACAAACTGAGATCATGTCCTGAGCCAAAGTCAGTCGGTTAATGCACTGAGCCAACCTGGCACCCCAGTGAAGTTGTATATTTAAATTTCGTCTGCAAAACGCATTCTGTGCCATTTTTTTCGTTTACCTTCTGTTGTTTAAGCATGAGTATGAAAAACTCCAATATTCTTGTTATAATCTACTTACTTATTCACTTAAT
This sequence comes from Suricata suricatta, assembly GCF_006229205.1. Taxonomy (NCBI): domain Eukaryota; kingdom Metazoa; phylum Chordata; class Mammalia; order Carnivora; family Herpestidae; genus Suricata; species Suricata suricatta. Next base: position 980 of record NW_021881080.1, read on the forward strand.
TCATTTTATAGAGAGGTGCATGCATGTAGGGGACAGAGGCGGAGGCAAAGGGAGAAAATCTTAAGCAGGCTCCACACTCGGTGCAGAGTGTATCCATGTCTCCATCCCATGGTTTTGGGATGTAGGCCTGAGCCAAAACCAAGACTGATGTTCATCTGAGTAAGCCACTCAATCACCCCTCTAATGCCCTTGTCGAATTTAAATTATAATGTGTAGCTAACTGGGCTTACTTCCATGTAAATGAGACAAAACCTAATAAAGAAAAGGCCTTTGCCCCTCACCATTCATCCTTCTTGGTCCTACAGTGGCCATTCTGCCATAAGGCGAGAGAGTGCTGAGGGCTAGTGGAGGTTGAGTAGACAAGACTGTCCAGGGGACCCATCCCATCCCACCCTGCATCTCTGGGGCTTCCTGTGATGTGAAAATGATAAACCACCTAGTTGTTTCAGCCACTGATTTCCAGGAGGTCTGTCACTCACAGAGGGGACCTGTCCTATCTGACCAATAAGATTAATATTTGTATTGAGAGT
>NW_021881081.1:0-711 GCF_006229205.1 Suricata suricatta
CACGAGAGGTGACGTGTGCCATCAGTCTCGGGGGACAAGGAGAGAGGGCAGGAATTATGGATGTTCGGCAGCCCCAGGACTAGACCCAGGAAATCGAGGGCCATGCCTGACTGCCAGGGCCTGTCCGTTACCGCGGGAAGCTGCCCCTCCCTGCCGCGGGGACACTGCCCAACGTTGGCAGCGGAAAGGGAGCAAAAAGGTGCCGTGGGCTCCCACCCAAGTGCTCTTCTCGGCCGTGAGCAGCCTGACGGCGGCCAGCCTCCTCCAGCTCCTGGGGGCTTCTGATGATGTTTTAAGCACCAAAGGGAGAAGCTGCATCCTGGCCACACACGCCGTGAGGCCAACATGTCCGCAGAGGCGGAGGTTGGAACTCACCTGGGCTGAGCCTCAGCGGACGCGGACTCAGCACTGGATTTCCACCCGAGGCCCCCTCCCCACCCTCCGCAGATCCCTGCCACCCTGTTCCTGGTACGAGGGGCTGGTACCTGTGAAATCAACACAGGAGGCTAAGACCGCCGGCACAGGTGAGCTCCTACATCACATCACACTCCAGAAACTTCCATCTCTTCTCCTTCACACCCCTGTGTATAGGAATTTGTTGATAGCTGTCTCTGAGTGGCCAGATAGGACGCATCCAGACTCAAGGGCTCGTGGACGGTCTGTGCGCCCTGCGTTGGGCTCCGCAGAGGAGGGGACGGTGGCAGCCAGCCC
>NW_021881082.1:0-711 GCF_006229205.1 Suricata suricatta
AAAAGGTGTATTCTACTGCTTTAGGATGAAATGTTCTGAACATACCTGTTAAGTCCATTGGGCCCAGTGTGTCATTCAAAGCAACTGTTTCCTTGTTGATTTTCTGCGTGGCGATCTGTGCAATGCTGTAAATGTATCATTTTTGGTTTTAATTGAGCATTGTGTATAAATTTCTTTTCTCACCTTTATTAGTGTATCAATTATATTTCTTTTTTGAAATATTTTTTTAGTGTTTCCTTTAGAGTTTGCAATAAACGTTTATAACTAACCCAAGTCCATATTCAAATAATATAATCCTACTTCACAGAGAATGTAAGTACTTTATACTAACAAAATAATCTTAATTCCCCCCTCCCCTCCCTTGTATCAGTGCTGTCATTCCCTTCACTTACACAGAAGCCTATATATGAATATGCATAACTATTAAACACATTGTGGCCATTATTTTGAATGTATTTTTGAACTAAAAGTAATAAAAATTGGTTTTTCTTTTACCCTACTTATTCCTTTCCAGAAATTCGTTCTTTCTTTGTGTAGCTGAGTTTCTGATCTATACCATTTTCTCTGTAAAGAACTTTAACACTTCCTACAAGGCAGGACTACTGGCAAGACATCCTCTCAACTTTTGTTAGTCTAAGAATGTCTTTCTTTTTCACTTTTGAAGGATAATTTTGCATGGTACAGAATTCTAGATTAGTGATTTTTTTCCCC
>NW_021881083.1:0-711 GCF_006229205.1 Suricata suricatta
TTTTTTATTAATTATTAAAATAATTAATTCAATCTTTAAGTATTTTGATATTTTTTTGTTCTAAGGACTTAATGGATAAAATGGGCCAATCACGTATAATATACTGTTTTACCTCCCAGGAGTCAAAGAGGCTGTCTGTTTATCTATCTATCTATCTATTTTTTTTTTGAAAAATAAGCACACAATACGAGTACCCAGACTTTTTTGTTTGTTCATTTATGTAGTCTTTGACAAGTAATTTTCTAAAATTCAGATACTTCAAAATCTGAAAAACTTTCCAAAATCCATTGATATTTACAAGTCCCAAATCTTTAACCTTAACATTTTGTATGTGATATTAAGAACTCAAACTTTTTCATGATAAAAGTCTAAAATGTTTCCTTAAAGTCATGGTGGTTAATTTTTGATGTTCCTCAATTATTTCATGAAAGGTAGAGATTTTTAAAGGGCCCTAATTGCGGGAGTAACTGTTAACGTTGATGAAGGGTTCGTCTTTGCCCATCATGTGTCCAGATGAGCCGCCCCACAGGCGTGCTGGCCGGGGGTGGGGGTTCACTGTTCTCTGCTTCCACCGCCCCAGTGTCGATGCTGTAAGCTCTCCCTGGCTTCCATTTTTCTGTGTCCACATAAGAAATGAAGAATAAGACCAATAAAAAAACTACAGTTAAGACAAATGCATATTCCCAAAGATTTGAAATGGCGTTTTGGTAG
>NW_021881084.1:0-711 GCF_006229205.1 Suricata suricatta
AAAAAAAAAAGAAAAGAAAAGCTAAAAAAAAAAAAAAAAAAAAAAGCTGGGCCAGTCCTGGAGCCCAGTCCACATTGTCCGGGCAAGGTGCTGAGTCATGGTCCCACCCTCTGCTGAGTGTGCCTTTTGACTCCATCTGAACAGAAGCCCTGGTGACAACTCCTAGAAAAGCTGTGTGGTCTAGCACTGCTGGGGCCAAGAGGTAGGAAAACAGAGATCATTACCAGAGCAAAGTCTCTACTAAGCATGGAGGTTTCCCATACTATGCACAGACAGGGGATTAAATTGTAGCTAAGGCTGAGGGTGGCTCCCAGCTCCTCCAAAATGGGGAGCCTGTTTGTAAACTGAAAATAGTTTCCTATGGCAGCCTCTTACTGTCCCACATAGGCTGAGACATAGCCCCACCCACCATGGAGAGTGTCTTCCAGCTTCATCTGACCAGAAGGGCTGGTGAAAGTACATGAACACTGTGGAGCTCAGTAGTACTCGATCCAAGAGAATAGTAGACAGCCAATAGTTCGCAATACCAAGCCAGTGGTCTGTTTGGCCAGAAACTAAGGGTGCCGGTTGGTTTGAGTTAAGACAGCAAAGAACTTTTCTAGTTTTAGAGTTGCTTCCCCCTCTGTACCTCAGCAGGGAATATAATTCACAATCTTACAATACAGTCTTCGGCCTGTCCAACCAGGGAACCTAACCAGAGCAGACAGGAAG
>NW_021881085.1:0-711 GCF_006229205.1 Suricata suricatta
CCAAGGAAGAACGCAAGGACCCAAGTGCAAGGGCACCGAGAAAGGCCCAGGGGGTGCGGTCACAGCCTGCTTGTCTTCCATCTGTTCCCCGATCCTCCAACGACCCTCTGCTGTAATTCATCCAAGTACATTTCCCCAGTGACAGGGATTCCAAGGCCTCACCCAAGTTCTCAGCAGCCTTGGGACCTGCCCGGGGACGCGCTGGGGACGTGTCTGGGGAACGATCAGGAGGAAGGCAGAGCCGTGGACCGCCCACCGCTCACGGTGCCTTAACCAGGTATAAATAAGATCAGAAGGACGTGCTTGGACTTCAGAGTCCAGGGATGAACGCTGCACTGGGTCACGAGCCCGCCTCCACTTCCCGGACAGAAGCCTGCGGACCAACAGGCAATGCCCACTGAGGCCCTGGGCACCCTTTGCCACAGATACATCCAAAGGAACACAATTCAGCCATAAAAAGGAATGAAGTGGGGCGCCTGGGTGGCTCAGTCGGATAAGGGTCCGACTTCAGCTCAGGTCATGATCCCACGGTTTGTGGGTTCGAGCCCCGCGTCGGGCTCTGTGCTGACAGCTCAGAACCTGGAGTTGCCTCCGATTCTGTGTCCCTCTCTCTGCCCCTTCCCTGCTTGTGCTTTTTATCTCTCTCTCAAAATTAAACATGATAATAAATAAATAGTCATTTCCCAACACACACACACACACACACACACA
>NW_021881086.1:0-711 GCF_006229205.1 Suricata suricatta
GGGAAGGTAGAGTGGAAAAGTACTGGAAGCTTCATTGTGTAAAGCCCCACCTAAGTCAGGAGAGATAAACAGCCACAGTGGGGAGTCTGGCTCCAGGTGTGTTTTGCAATTAGCCTCTTGGCGAAATACCTCACAATCGGCCCAGGGGACTTCCTTTGCCCTACAACTCACCATCAGGAAAATGAAAACCACCAGGAGACATCCTCTCACACTTGTCTGAATAGCTAAAATTAACAGCCCAGGAAACATCAGATGTTAGTGAGGATGCAGAGCTTTTGCACTGCTGGTGAGAATGCAAACTGGTGCAGCCACTCTGGAAAATAGTATGGAAGTTCCTCAAAAAATTAAAACTAAAACAACCCTATGGCCCAGCAATTTGAACTACTAGGTATTTATCCAGAGGGTACAAGAGGACTAATTCGAAGGGGCACATGCACCCCAATGTTTGTAGCAACACTATCAACAATAGCCAAATTGCCTATCAGTTGTTAAATGGGTAAAGAAGAAGGGAAATACTACTTGGAGATGAAAAAGAATGAAATCTTCTCATTTGCAATAATGTGAATGGAACTTATTATGCTAAGCAAAATAAGTCAGTCAGAGAAAGATAAATATTGTACCATTTCAGTCATGTGTGGAATGTGAGAAATTCAATAGTGGAACATAGGAGAAGGGAAGAAAAAATAAGATAAAAACAGAGATGGAGGCAAA
>NW_021881087.1:0-711 GCF_006229205.1 Suricata suricatta
AAGGCGAGAGCCACCCGGTGGCCTCCGAGGAATGCCGAGCAGCTAATTCTTTAGAAAAATCCTGTTCTTTAACTGTCATCTCTTGGAAGACACAAAACCGTGCCTGCCCGTCTGTTTGCTTCTCAGTTCTGGTGCCTTCTGCACTTGGCCGCCTTTCTTCCACCTGCCTTCACCTTCTCCCTCCTTCCCCCGGCCCGCGCCCAGCAGAACTCTCCAGTCTCTCCTTCGTGCCCCTCCAACAGCTGCCATCCAGAGTCTGCAGGGGCAGTCACTTCCGGCCCCTTTGGGCTGGGGCCTGAGCAGCGGTGGGAGATTCGGGGCTGGGGGCAATAACAGGATTCTGTGGAAAGCAGAGAAGAGGGGTGTGGAGAAAATACAGAGCACTGAGCCGTCCTGTCCCCTGAGCTGGGGAAGGAAGGTAAATGAGCCCCTTGGTCCCATCCTTGAAGAGTTCTGGGGCTCTCTGGGGAGACCGAGTTAGAAACACGTGGCTGCAGAGATAACAGCTAAACTAGAAGCGTGTCCTGGAGGACAGAGCCTGGCTCACTCGGCCTGGGGCTGCCAGAGAAGGCTCCCTGGGGGCGGCGACCTTATAGTGGGGCATCGAGGGGTGAGTAGGAGTGTGCCAGGATGGGGGGCACACACGGGGCAGAGGGAATGAGGGTGCAAAGCAGGAATGTGGGAGAGGGGTGTTTGCTGCCCTGGGAGAGA
>NW_021881088.1:0-711 GCF_006229205.1 Suricata suricatta
TCCGACTTCGGCTCAGGTCAGATCTCACATTCGTGGGTTCGAGCCCCGTGTCAGGTTCTGTGCTGACAGCTAGCTCAGAGCCTGGAGCCTGCTTCCGGTTCTGTGTCTCCTTCTCTCTCTGCCCCTCCCCCTCTCATGCTCTCTTTCTGTATCAAAAATAAATAAAACATTAAAAAAAAAAAAGGTTGTGGGAAGAGACTATAGGAAGATTTTGTTTAGTTTCTTTACACTTATTCTAATGGGGGAAAATAGGGAAATTATTTGTCCAGGAAAAAGAAAAGTTATGAGAGGAAACACAATAATAGTACACTATCTGCAAGCTACACCAGAATTGTAATTACTTAAATGGAGTATTGATTTAAGCAAAAATGGCAATATAATTATATTAGGAGGATGGGAGAGGGGGAGGTAACGCAAAATCAAGGTGCTATAAAGAGAATTTACATCTCACCTGCCAGGCTTTACTGAATCTAAACAAAACAGTGTAAGTATATATCTAACATTGAGAAATGTGATCACACTGAAAAATGTGGAGTTAAATAATGAAAGAAATACCAAAAGACCTGAAGGAGATCATGTCTGTGGAGAAGAAGGGAGAAAGACCAAAGAACACTGTTTAAAAATATATACTCTGGGGGGCGCCTGGGGGGCTCACTCAGTTAAGCGTCTAACTTCAGCTCAGGTCATGATACCAAGGTTCCTGGGCAAACC
>NW_021881089.1:0-711 GCF_006229205.1 Suricata suricatta
ATGTCTTTTCTTCAAGGACCATAAACTAAGTAATCAATAAGAAAAAATGTAATCACCTATGGTATATAAGACACTGACTTCCTTAGTAAAGTGTGGTATTACCACCATTCACGTTGTCTGTCTTCTTTCTTCTAGATCTTGCGCCGACACCAACCCCCTACTCAGAGACCCTTAGACTGAGGTGCGTGGGCTGGTCCCCTGCACCATCCCAACATTTAAAATAAAGTTCTGGGGCCTGGGTGGCAGTTAAGCGTCTGACTCTTGATTTCGGCTCAGGGCATGATCTCACTATTTCTGAGTTCGAGCCCCACGTCAGGCTCCATGCTGACTATGTGGAGCCGGCTTGGGATTGTGTCTCCCTCTCTCTCTGTCCCTCCCTGCTTGCTATCTCTCTCAGAATAAATAAAGATAAACTTTAAAAATTCAGTCCTGACCATATTTCTAAAAAGGCAAAATAGTCCTTTTGCCCTCACTTTGCAGATGAAGAAACTGAGGCACAAAGTAGTAAAGCAAATTTCCGAGTTTGCAGTGGGGCTACAATCTAGGCCTGCTGCTTCCTGTTTCATTCATCCAGCTGTGTCACCCCCTTGGGAAGATGAACTAAAACCTCCTCTCCTCGTCTCCTCGATGACAGGCAGTAGTCGTGTTGGCCAGGACCTCATGGGATACTAAATAGGTTCAGATCATTTCCTGGAGAGCAAAACACTGCTC
>NW_021881090.1:0-711 GCF_006229205.1 Suricata suricatta
ATTTCAAATCCCTTGGTAAAAAAAAAAAGAATCTGAGTGTTGAGTCAACTGACTACTCATTTAAAAATAAATAGAAACACACACTCAAATAAGAGTAAAGCTGGGGAAATGTGATTAAGGTTGATGTGTTGTATCAATGTCGATATCCTAGCTATGATATTATACTGTTGGCTCTTGCAGTATTACCTTTGGGGGAAAGCGAGTAAAGTATGCAAAGAATCTCATATTACAACAGTATGTGAATCTACATTTATTTCAATAAAAATTTCAATAAAAGAGATCAAAGATTCTGTAACTCATTACATCAAATCATTTTCAGATGACTATTGTATTTAAATATACATATTTTTAAGAGGATAGGGAGGGAGGAATCTGATTAAATTTAATTTCCGTATCAATAGTTTTCTCTCAATTCTGCTGTTTATATATGGTTTTTTTCAATGTAAAGAAATTACAGGTTATAATTTTTTTAATTTGAGAGAAAGATAACAAGGGAGAGGGAGAGAAAATCTTAAGTAGGCTTCATGCTCAGCATGGAGTCCCACATGGGGCTCCATCCCAAGATCCTGGGATCATGATCTGAGCCAAAATCAAGAGCCTGACGCTAGACTGACTGACCCACCCAGGCAGCCCAAAGGAATTAAATTCTAAAAGAGTCCTTTATCTGTTATCATGTATTTAGTTTTAGCTAATACTATATTTAAATGATTA
>NW_021881091.1:0-1509 GCF_006229205.1 Suricata suricatta
CTGGACTAGGTTGCTTCGGCTGTAAAACCATGCAGTGAAAACAAACCAGTGCTCAGCCAAGTAGAGAACATTTCCTAATCTGGAGGGTTATCAAGGCTTAAAGCACCTCCTGAAGGGAGACACCAACCATGTTCAAAGACATGGTTTAGTCCCCTGGAAGGAGGCCATGGGGGCATCTGCCCTTCCAGCTGAGCTCACCCCACAGCAAATGTTTAATTGAGCATGTGCTATATGCCAGGACCAGCAGTGAACAAGAACAAGCCCTTACTCTGGAGAGCTTATGCTCCAGGAGGAGGGGAGTGGAGAATAAGTGAGGGAATACGTGAGTGAGATAGCTCTGGTAAGTGTATGCCTGCACAGGGACAGGGTGGGGCAGCCCTGGGTTGAGGGGCGCGGTGGTGCCTTTCTAGAGAAGCGATTCACTGTTCAGAATGTGACTCAGGAATGATCAGCTGTTTACCATCTGGAGGCAAGTCCTGCCAGTCAAAGGACCAACCAAGGGCCCCAAGTGGGAACGGGCTTGAAACTGGGGAGTGGTGGGGTCTGATTTGAGTTTTTAGGGGCCACTCTGGCTGCCTTCTGGATGAGGGGCCACAGAGAGGCAGGACAGGAACTCGGAGGCCAGTGGTCCCGTGGACAGCAGTGTGGCCAGAGCAGAGGGCCCTGCCCGGGGAGGCAGCTTGTGGGGGAATGCTCTCCCCTTCTCAAGCTGCCGGAGATGATGCTCCCACTGCCACCCCATGAGAGAACCAAGGGTAGGGCTCAGATGGCTCCCCCACCCAAGGGGGACACTGATGAGACTGGGAAGAAGGGACAGTGCCCCCGCACAACTTCATCCTCCCCCGCACACCTCCTGGTCTCCCTCTGGGATGCCTCTGTCCTTAGAGACGGCACATTCCACTCAATTCTCCTTCTTCCTGGGACAGGCTCTGCCCCTGGGGGGTGAGGCCACATAGAGGGCTGTGCCTGAGACCCGGGTCTGAGCCAGTGCTAATTCAGGAGAGAGTTAGTTCAAGCCTGTTCTCCAGCCCAGCCATGGTCTGGGCCCTCTGCCTGACACTGTGCCTGGAGAGCAAGACAGATGGTCACTTAGGGGCCCCTGAACACTCACCAGAACGGATCAAAGGAGCAGCCCTGGAAGGAGAGCCAGCCAGTACCCGCTGATCGGTTCTGATTTCGAGGGAGGAGGAGTCAGGGGCTTAAGGATGACTTTGAGGTTCTGACCTAAGCAGGTGAGTAGATGTGACAGAGAAGACTTGGAGGCAGTGGTGAGGGGCACCCCTTTGGAGAAGTCAAGAATTCTGTTCGTGTGGTGCCTATCAACCTCCAAGTGGAGAGGTCAAGGGAGCAGTTCAAGGAGAGATGGCTGAGGACTGCCTGCTGGCAGCTCCCCCCCCCGCAGTGCCCCAGAGGTCATGGGTGACTCTCCTCCCCGCACTGCCACTGCTGTCCTTTCTGCCCGTGGCTGTCTCTCCCCCTGTGATAGCAGCGAGTTACACAAGGGTACGG
>NW_021881092.1:0-711 GCF_006229205.1 Suricata suricatta
GGGTGAGAGAGAGAGGGAGACACAGAATCTGAAGCAGGCTCCAGGCTCTGAGCTAGCTGTCAGAACAGAGCCTGATACGGGGCTCAAACCGATGAACTGTGAGATCATGACCTGAACCAAAGCCGGACTCTTAACCAACTGAGCCACCCAGGTGCCCCAGTAAATTTATATTATAAAAGTGAATCAGTTTAGCTCATGGATAATCTTATAAAGTCTCACACACATAGTCACATCACAAACTTTAACAAACAAGTTTCACAATTCAAAGTGTCTCTCCCAAATTACTTGTGAATACAAATTTTAAAAATCAGATAATTTTGGTGCCAATAATGAGGGAGAATGTTTCTTTTACAGGATAATTTATTGATTATTCTGGAATCTAATGGACTTAAATTGTGTGACTTCAAGATTTATTAATCTGGTTGTCCTAATAATCTAGGAGTCAATTTGAAAGGCTGCTTTTCTTTTTATTGGGTTTAAGGTATTTTATTAGATAATTGGTATTCTGAAATACCCTTTACACTGGTTGTTATTCCTAAATTAACTAAGATCATCTAATGCACACATTTTATTTTATACTCATTTTTACATACTTATTTTGTTTGTATTTCTATGCCCATAAATAATTTATTAAAGATGTTTTCTATAAATCAGTTTATTAAAAATGCTCACTCCCTATGAACATAAGCAGTAGACATTCTATTTTTATAG
>NW_021881093.1:0-711 GCF_006229205.1 Suricata suricatta
AATTTAAATCCAGAAAATATGGGTCTAGACCTTACACTCCTCACTACTATGCTATGGTGCCTCATGTAAGTATATAGACAAAAGTTAAAACATTCACCTTTTTCAAACTATAGTTAATGCTTAGTTTAATAGCTTATAACATCAGTCTATTAGATGGTGGTTTTGTGTTTTGTTTGTTTGGTGTTTTTTTGGTATTAAACACCTGTGGATTGTCTAAGTTTATAATAAAAGGTTCTGTTTCACTTAAAGAAGTTATTATTATAAAATAAAAACTACCATTATTCATTACATATTACAAAAATGTATTTATAGTTTCTGATTTCAGTAAAAGCAGATCAGGTAACTTGGATCGACTCTTCTGCTAAAAAGAGCTAGAAAATTAGAGTAAACATAAAAAAATCTGTTTCAGAATCTCAAAAATTTTAATAAAGCAGGCATGAATTTCAAGGCTAATAGCTTGTGTGGAAAGGGGAATAAAACTTAGTCTGGCTAAATCTAAACACCATTTTATGAGAGATTAGGGATTAGCATCATTCTGAAAACCCCTTACACTACTGTATCTTATTCAGTTGAGTAGAATGCAAAAGGTGAAACTGGCATTCGCATTCACATTCTCTTTACTCCTAGTAAAATCCACTGATTTCAGAATTCTTGTTAATCAGGTCTAGAAGCTGAGCAGAGCTTTTGACATCTTTGTGAAACAAAGGGGAT
>NW_021881094.1:0-711 GCF_006229205.1 Suricata suricatta
AGAGAGAGAGAGAGGGAGACACAGAATCTGAAATAGGCTCCAGGCTCTGAGCTGTCAGCACAGAGCCTGACGTGGGGCTCGAACTTGCAAACCACGAGATCAGTGCGAGAGCTTTAGTCAGACGCTTAACCGACTGAGCCACCCAGGCGCCCCTCAAAACCCCTTTCTAAGAAAAGCACATTGGTGACATGGTGAGGAAAGTGTGTACTGGCAAGTGGTGTCACATCTCTCAATTTGAAAAGTTCTCATCAGGCTCACCAGTTTTCTTTCCTATCAAATCATGGCTGCATTGAGTGGATTATTTCATTAAAGGTACAGACCAGTGATTTCTCTCATCCTTTTATTGGTCCTGTTATTATTAGCAGGGATTTTTCTGTATAGGATTTTCCCCATGGGGCACCTGGGTTAAGCGTCCAACTCTTGGTTTCGGCTCAGGGCATGACCTTGAGGTTCGAGGGTTTGAGCCCCATGTTGGGTTCTTTGCTGTCAGCACAAAGCCTGTTTGGGTTTCTCTGTCTCTCTGTCTCTCTGTCTCTCTCTCTCTCTCACTGCCCCTTCCCCAGCTTGTGCTTGCTCTCTCTCTCCCTCAAAATGAATAAACTTAGAAAAAAAGAGCTTTCCCTTGTTCACTAAGTCTATTATTGACCCTGAACTATTTTTCATATAGTGGGTGCAGGATGATGGATGTCCCTGTGATGGGGTCTAGGACAC
>NW_021881095.1:0-711 GCF_006229205.1 Suricata suricatta
TTTTTTTTAATGCCCAGGCAAACCAAATCAGGCTTATTCTCTTATAGAACATGCTACATTCTGGATTTGTCTGAATATTTTCTTGTACCCTCACTTATTTTGTACCTTCCTTTCTTCCTTCCTTCCTTCCTTCTTTCCTTCCTTCCTTCCTTCCTTCCCTCCTTCTTTCCTTTCTTTCTTTCTTATAAATTATAAGCTATTTTTGAAATAATTATTAGGTTCTGGTTAAATATGTTTGAGACAATGATTCATCGATGGTGATATGTACCTCAAATCACCCTACATCAGGGTGCACAGAATATCAGGTTTGTCCCACATTTGAAAACTCGGTTGGAGTGGAGAAAGCCAGATGTCTCCATAAAGGTACATTTTTCCCCATTGCAATTGGCAAGTACTCTGCAAACTGACCCTTTGGCAGAGTGTGAATTATCTATTCCCTTGACTGTCTTTCCCATAATGATTTTAGCATCCACTGATGATCCTTGCTTGAATTAATTATTGTATTGGGAGTTACAAATGTTGATTTTTCTAATTCTATCATTCCTTCTACTTAGAATTATTTCCTGGCACTCTTCTATAAAGGAAAACTTCCTCTTGTCAACCAGAATGAACTCTATTTCCTCTGAAAAAGGCAGGATAACAACTCATTCTTTCCCTTCTATTACCAATTTTCAAAGTTAGAGATTATTGCAATTATCATCTCCAATGGAA
>NW_021881096.1:0-711 GCF_006229205.1 Suricata suricatta
CATATAATCATATATATGTTATTATTTTACTTTAGAGACAGAGAGAAAAAGAATGAATGGGGGAGGGGCAGAGAGGAGGGAAACAGAGGATCCCAGGTGTCAGCACAGAGTCCAATATGGGGCTCAAGCTCACAAATTGTGAGATCATGACCTGAGTCCAAATCAGACACTCAACCAACTGAGCCACCCAGGTGCCCCAATATATATTTTTTACAAGCTTGAGGTTGAAATAAAAAATAATTCAGATTCAGGGTAGAAGTAGGTGCTTTCTCTCTTTGCTACTCATTATTAATCAAAGTTTAGAAATGTTTGAACCTTTAAGGAAGTTCTTTATAAATCAGTCTAAGTGCAATACAATAATATTGAACTAACTTATAAGTGTTTAAAGTTACTTGGAAATGTGAAAACAAAGTACTCAATATATAGAGTCCCCAGAAGTTCAGCTTTTGAAAGGTTAGAAAGCAGCAGTTATTAAAATCAACACAGGTGATACTTGAATAACATGGGTTTGAACTGCATATGTACATTTATACGCAGGTTTTTTTCAATAAATACAGTTCAGCCCTGTAAATGTATTTTCTCTTCCTCATACTTTTCTTAATAACATTTTATTTTCTCTAGCTTACTTTATTGTAAGAATAAAGTGTATAATACACACAACATACAAAGTATATTTATATTATCACTAAGTCTTCTGGTCAACAGCAGGAT
>NW_021881097.1:0-711 GCF_006229205.1 Suricata suricatta
TAAAGGTATAATGCTAAGTGAAGGAAGTCAAAGAAAGACAAATATGACATAAATTGACTTGTATAGGGAACCTAAAACAACAAACAAAAGCAGAAACAGATCCCTAAGTACAGAGAAACTGATAGTTTTCAAAGGGATGGGGGAACAGGCAAAAGGACAGTGGGAAATACTGGCTTCTACCTATGGAATGACTGCCGCTGACATGAAAGGTACAGCACCAGCAGTACAGCCAATGGTATTACAGTAACATTGTCTGGTGACGGATGGTAGCTACCCCTGTGGTGAGCACAGCACAACACACAGGCTTGGTGGATCGCTATGTTGTACACGTGAAACTAAGGTAACACTGTGTGCCAACTATGCTTCAATAAATAAAAGTAAAAGAAAAAATATAAAAAGAGTATCTTTAAAAACCTGGCATGACAAGCAGAATTATATACCCAGTGAAGATTTCTTCCAAAAAATTAAAGTGAAAATAAAAACAATTTTAGGAAAATGTGGGAAAATATGTGATTAATAGCACTACAAGAGATACTGAAGTACATTCAGCTGAAGGGCAATGATTCCAGAGAGAAGCCTGGGGTCTTCAGAGATAAACATTACCTGAAATTTTAGATATACGTATGTAAGAGTGATGCTTGCCTGAAACACTAATAATAATAGTGGCATGTAGTTTACAACATGTAGAGATAGAATGCAGACAACAATAAA
>NW_021881098.1:0-711 GCF_006229205.1 Suricata suricatta
GGGGGACACAGCTCTCTGCCATCTCTTCCTATAAGGACAGTAGTTTCCTCAGACCTAGGTACCACCTCTAGGGGCTCATTTAGCCTTAACTGTGCCTTAATTGCAAAGGCGGCCACATGGGCTCAGCGCTGGCACACAGGACCCTTGTGGGGACACCCTTCAGCGCTGGGCAGCGTGTATGTAATTGTTAGAGGGTGCGTTTGTCCACATGTGGAGGCTGGGACTCTTTCCAGAGAGGGTGTCACTTCCGGGAAAGTCATTTGGGAAAGCACCATCTATACATTATTGCACAATGGGAACCATACCTTCCGAACACCACAGGAGAAAGCCATGGGATTTCTGGAAACTTCCATGTGTGTTGTGATTATGAAAGAACTCAACTTGCAGATGGCGAATTTTGGGACATATATCAGCACCCTCAGTCCTCCAGCCACCTGAGCAAACAGGCTGAAAATCCCACTTGGGGGCCTGCAGGAATAGCCTTGCCACACGGGTCCTCTGACAGGACAGCCTTGGCTCACTGAGATGGGTTTCCCTTGAGTGACCTGTGGACTGTCATTGGTCATTTTAATAGATTTTACTTAGACTGCTTGTTTGCTTGTTTCTGTGTTTCTTATGCCACCATTCCAACTAAACGCGCTACATGAATATTGAGCCCTCAAGTCCAGGAAGAGCGTCTCTAATGGAATTTCTTAGACTTGAAAATACATG
>NW_021881099.1:0-711 GCF_006229205.1 Suricata suricatta
TTTTACACACAGGACATGCCGACTTGTGACCAGGCAAGGTCTCTGCCTGGCCCCACTGTCAGGGTTTGAAAACCCCTATCTAATGCCTGGTTGTGCAGCTGGTGCCCCCCACTGCTGGCTGAGCCCACTGAAGAAGGAGAGACAGAGGAGAGAAGGGAGAGGGGGCGTTAGCAGGCCAGGAAGATTCCAGATCTCCAAAGCATTCGAGAATCCTCGCTACACAAATAAGACTAATTCAAGTCACGTGAAATGCTGTAGGATCAAAGCCCTACCTGTGAAATATCAAAGAGACCTCAGACAGCCAACATGGTTTGGAGTCAAGAACAGAGCGGCAGATGACATAAATCAAGACGACAACACAGGCTCTGCCTCCCGTTTCTCCAAATATCACTTTGACGTTTGGAAAAGCAATGGCCCATCTACTCAGCAGGCAAACACAGCAGTAAAATTTCATTTTACAAAATGTACGCACATACGCACATACGATGCACCCATGCACATGAGCCGCAGAGTGACCCAGCACACAGATAACACGGATATAAACACACAGGTAAGATGAACACACACACAGGCAGACATGCACATAGGAAGAGGTGCGCACAGAGATGTGTATGCAACACACACACACACACACACACACACACACACACATGCACATAGGAAGAGGTGCGCACAGAGATGTGTATGCAACACATACACACACACACACAC
>NW_021881100.1:0-711 GCF_006229205.1 Suricata suricatta
GGTGTTCTGTATCCACACAACAGTTGACAGGCACCTGCCTGGAACAGTGGTTCTCAAACCAGGCCGTAGTTTGGAGGTACCTAAGGGGCCTTGAAAGGCTCTAACAGCAGCCCCTTCCCCCAAAGTTTCTTATTTAATTTGCCTGGGTGTGGTCTGGGCAGTGGCCGTTTCTGGAAACCCTCGTGGCAGTCCCGTGTGCAGCACCATGTGAGAACCAGGTTGTAGAAATTTCTAGTTAACTTGTTTTAACATAAGGTCTCTGGCTCATTAGAAGCCTGTTTTAACATATGATAGACACTGCACATTCACTCATTCATTAAAGACATTTAAGTTTTTTTAAACATTTATTTATTTTTGAGAGACAGAGCACAAGCAGGGAGGGACACACACACACACACACACACACACACACACACAGGCTCCAGGCTCTGAGCTGTCAGCACAGAGCCCGACGTGGGGCTCAAACCCACAAACCACGAGATCATGACCTCAGCTGAGGTCGGAAGTTCAACTGACCGAGCCACCCCGGTGCCCCCAAAACATTTAATGGGACCTGCCGTGCAGGAGACACTTGCTGGTGGCATACGTATATTAAGCAGGCTTCTTTCCCTCGAAGAGCTTGGACTTTTGTAAGTGAGACCCACATTGCTCCTCAGTGATGATGGGAGGGCCTAATGGGGTCCGGTGGGGAAGGAAAGACTGAGTGGCCAG
>NW_021881101.1:0-711 GCF_006229205.1 Suricata suricatta
CAAAGGTCACAAGTTCCGCTGACTGAGCCAGCCACGTGCCCCTCGTTAGGTGGATTTCAATGCACTTTCACACACAGACGTTTTTAAAGCAAGGTGTACATCGTTTTCAGTGGGGCACTGACAGCACCTCGCAGAAATACAACATAATAGCCAGAAAGAGGGGGTGAGGAAGGGAGGAGGTGAGGAAGGGGGGTGGGGAGGGGAGCAGGCTATTGGAAGATTCCCAGGAAGGGGCGGTTTTCCTTCAGCCCGTCCTTGAAAGGGAATCATAATAAAAAAAAAAAAGGAAATAATACTAAATGGGTAATTATTACACATTTTAAGAACATTTTGACGCCAAGTTGAGCCTTCTTTTTTGATAATTAATCTGATTTAATAATATTATATGGTTTGCCCATATATAGCTTTAAAACCCCTCTCATGCGGGGGCACCTGGGCGGCTCAGTCCTTGACCATCTGACTCTTGATTTCAGCTCAGGTCATGATCTCATGGTTCCTGGGCTCGAGCCCCAAGTCAGGCTCCACACTGACAGTAGTGCGGAGCCTGCTTGGATTCTGTCTCTCTCTCTCTCTCTCTCTCTCTCTCTCTCTGCTCCTACCCTGCTTGTGCTTGCTCTCTCTCTCTTTCAAATAAACTTTAGAAGTCCATACAAGAGATGATTGGAACTTGGCAATGGGAAGCGCCGGGCGGGGCGGGGGGGGGGGGGGGGG
>NW_021881102.1:0-4334 GCF_006229205.1 Suricata suricatta
TATAAGTCGTGATGAGTTAACATCAATCCATTCAATAGCATGGTTGGGGAAGTACCTATCTGGCATTAATGTGCTGGAAGCCCATGAGAACTTCTGAGTGAACTTATTGAACACATGGAGGGCACTGAGTGTGTATCCGCCAATGAATGTGAACATGGATGGATGGATATAATGCCCCAAACTCAGGAGACTAATTGCCAAAACACACGGTAAAAGTTGAGGTAGATTACAAAAGCTCTTTGAGTTAGTGATAAAAGAAAATCACTTTCTTCTACACCTGCCTGCCTGTCTGTCTGTCCCAGAAGGACCTATTAGGCCCAAGAAACTGGGGATTCAGAGTTCTCAAAAGAAAAAGTCCCTGAGGCTCTCGACCTATAACTACCCCTGACATTTTAGGAACTAACCAGAACCCAATTTTCGTGGCTCAAGACTGTATGCTCACAATCTCTGTAAGTGAGTCTCTGTACAAGGTGCCTGAGAGGCACCTATACCAAGATTAGCCAGAACACAGGACAAGGGTGGGGGGACATGTCCATTTAGTAAGACCTGTGCTCCGTTCCATTCCTGAGTCACTATTGCTGAAGCAGTCTGAAAATGAGGTAGTAAAGACTGCACCCTTTCTCAGGTCACGGGGTACATATGAGAATGTGTACTCTGGTAACTTCCCTTTTGTCTTCCTCTTGTTTTTTCTGATCTTTTACTAGGAGGTACCAGAGATGCAGAGAGGTAGGAATTTGTCCATAGTAGATGAATGGGCGAAGAGATTAGGGAAGTATATCATCTGGAGCTCATATTAGAGCGTTTGGGATTTTAATCTATGAATATGAAAATTTAGGAGTTTTAGGTCAAAGAATCTGCTCACAATTGCTTGACTCATTGTACAGGAATTAAATTTAATCCTTACAACTACAGAATTGAGAACATAGACCACAGTTGGAGGGTCAGTTCCTCAGATTTCCGTTTAATCTAAAGACTTTCTTAAAGCTACTGTTGCCACAAACAGAAAATTATGTACAAATCATAGAGGTATCTGTTACTGGTTGGTTCAGATCAATGATGTTTGAAATACTTGGGAGAGATGTCTCACAATTCTGAGTTTATGGAGCTAGGTGATCCCTAACACTCTTCCCCTTCTTCAAACAGGGCTTCCATAGTGCTAGGCTGGGGCCTGTCCTGCAGCCTAGGAAAAAGTTTGCCCTGCAGGGTCTCTACTTTTGTCATTTCCCTTCAACCTCCTGAGCTTCTTCATCCTGTCTCTACCCACAACCAGTAGTCATGAGCTATAGGTCCTCAGCCCTCATGCTTCATTGGCTAGCTCTGACTGCAATCCAAGATTAAAAGAGAAGAGAGTAGAACATAATGGTCTCAGATACTTTACTTCTAGCAAGGAGGAGGTAGGTCAATGCTTGTTGAATCAATCGTAGATTGAAGATCAGAGAAAAGAGGAGAAAGGACGAGTAAGTGAGGGGAAAGAACAGATAAAAAAAATCCCCCTAAGCTGTCCTATCCTGGTGCTAGACATAATTATCTCAAAGCACTTCAGGAAAAAAAGAGAACATGCTTCTTCCTCTATACTTCTCCATGGATACTCATGCCTTAATTGCCATTTCTTCCATGTGGCTGTACTTTCCAAAGGTCATATTATGATTTTCCCTCCATGCATGCAATGAAATCCTAATTCCTTCCAAGAATACCATGACACCCTGAAGAAGAAAAGCTTCTTGAGGATGGTAAGACTTGGGGCTCTGATATATAAGGGTTAAATGCAGCAATTTTTCAAAGAATAGGGTCAGACGACGCCGTAAGCAAAGGTCAGATGATAAAACCTGACAAAAGTGGTGTGTAAGGGAATATTCCAAATTTGACGTCCTGAGATTGTATACACTATGGGTTATTGTAGCAAGGACTGGGCTGAGCTGCTATTAGTTATGCCTCAAAATTACCAGTGAATATATCTAATGGGGGAAAATGGGTAGAAATTCAGAATTCAGTGAACATAGTGCCCATGACAGGAGAAGGACTTTTTATCGACAGTTCAAGTCTCAATGTTATTTTTCTATGGGTTTTCTAAGGGAGCAGTTATTTAGCAGGATACAAGCCTACATAATTAAAATGATATTTTAAGCAAAATGAAAATTAACTAATTTTAGTTTCAGAGTATCATTTTTTAACATAATTAAACTCCACCTGAAAACTCAGAATGTGGGTAGCATAGAACACTAGGAACATTTATCTGAGTCCCTATTTGTGCTAGGTTCTACTACTCTTCTGCACATATTATTATGGTTAAATTATCATATGATACATGTGTGGTCATTAAAAAAAAACTTCAAAAGACAAATTTAGAGTCTAACCTGTCACAAATGAGTTCTTAAATAATTTTCCCTCTCTTTACTTTTGACAAAGATATAAAATTTCTATTAAAAATAAACCTTGAATCAATTGAGCATGTATAAGCAAACCATACTAACTCACTACTCTCGCTACCCTTTTTACTTATTGGGTTATCCTAGCATCATGATACAAAGGATGGACTGATGAATTCACATGGGTCTGAAGGACCAAGGAGGACACATAGGTTCACCTAGGTGAAGCAAATTGTTCTAAATCCATGTGTCTTGAGTCAGTAGCTAATTTTTTAATCAAAATTTACAGGTCATAGTGAAATCTATAGAAATATATGACAAAATATGACAGCACACCAAAATGGTACTGTCTCCTTGGAGATTTCAGATTTCCTCCTGAATTGTTTTGTCAGGTCCCCTAGCTGGAAATTGTGGTTGTCCCTGTTCCTCAGCCTACTCTTTCTTTTAGCCATGTGGGCCAATGGTATTCTAATCACCATCTGGCTGGAGGCATCTCTGCATGAGCCACTGTACCACCTGCTCAGCTTCCTCTCCCTGCTGGACATCGTTATTTGCCTTACTGTCGTCCCCAAAGTGCTAGCCATCTTCTGGTTTGACCTCAAGTCCATCAGCTTCTGTGGCTGCTTCCTCCAGATGTACATCATGAATTACTTCTGTGGCATGGAGTCCTGCACATTCATGGTCATGGCCTATGACCGCTATGTAGCCATCTGCCACCCACTGAGGTACCCATCCATCATCACTGACCAATTTGTAGCCAAGGCTGTTGTCTTTATTTTGGCCAGGAATGGTATTTTAACAATGCCTATCCCCATTCTCTCATCTCGACTCCATTATTGTGGGAGAAATGTTATTGACAACTGCATCTGTGCCAATATGTCTGTCTCCAGGCTCTCCTGTGATGATGTCACCATCAATCGCCTCTACCAGTTTGCTGTAGGATGGACACTGCTAGGATCTGACCTCATCCTCATCTTTGTCTCCTACACCTTCATACTGCGAGCTGTGCTGAGACTCAAGGCAGAGGGTGCTGTGGCGAAGGCCCTGAGCACATGTGGCTCCCACTTCATCCTTATCCTCTCCTTCAGCACCATCCTTCTGGTCTTTGTGCTCACTCTTATGGTGAAGAGGAAGGTGTCCTCTGATGTGCCAGTCTTGCTCAACGTCCTCCACCATGTCATCTTCTCAGCTCTCAACCCCATTGTGTATGGAGTGCGAACCCAAGAGATCAAGCAAGGGATCCAGAGATTACTAAAAAAAGGGTGGTGGTAATAATGACAACTGGATTTCTACATCCCTCATATAGGATGATTTTTTTTAACCAATAATGAGTGCTTGGGCTGAAATCCCTATCTCTAAATTATAATGTCAAAGTAGGTAAATTGAATATTGTGTCTTCTTTAACAAAACTTAAGTTTCATCTTAAGTTTTCCTTTTTCTTACTTTTTAGGAATATCCTTGACCACTTTTGCTTTTTCCCATACATATCATCTAATTTTAACAAAATACTGGGACTTCTTGTGGCAGGTTCTAAAGTGAGTAATTTATGTTCCTGAGTATACAGTTATTAATATGTCATGCCTTTGCATTCTTGAATATATAATTGTGGATATTTTGGGGTACAGTGGTGTAATATGTAATGTGTTCTTATTCTCATTTACACAGAATGCAGCATATTGGAAACAAAGGCATAGGACTAAAATTTCAGTCCTGAATAATGGAAGGTTATTTCAGTCCTGAATAATGGAAGGTTATTAATGGCCTGTAAATGGGTCTGAAACTGGGTGATCAGTCGAAACAAGCATTGCAAGAGGAAAGAGTTTTGCATGGATTTTCAATTTGTGTAAAAATTAGCAATGAGTTTCATGAGATGTAGGAGACACCTAAAAATCCATCTACCCAGTGGATTTGTGCTTTCAACATTTATTTTATAGAAGTAGGGAGCCATAGTTTATGGTATGAAAATAG
>NW_021881103.1:0-1509 GCF_006229205.1 Suricata suricatta
AACCCACGAACCAGGAGATCATGACCTGAGACGAAGTCAGATGCTTAACCGACTGAGCCACCCAGGTGCCCCTCTAAGGTAATTTTTTAAATAACATTTTGATGCAGGGATGCATTTAAAATTGATGATGTCACAGTTTCTTAGGTTTTCGGTTCTTTGATACTATTAGTGTATAGTAATAATAGTGTCTTTTACAAAAGAAGCATCTTAGATAAAATAAAATGAGTTATCTAATGTTTCTCAATTTTCAGAATGTGTTAGATTCTATGTTCTTCATATTGTTTAATGTTCCCTACATATTTGTAATATCATTGTTATTATGGTCAGGATCTGGGTGTGTGGTTTTGTGTGAATGCATATGTCTGTATGTACCTGTGGCTTCTGTTTGCTTACATTGTGTTGAATCCTTCTATCAATATAAGTAAGACATTTTAAAATGTTTTACACTATTGTCTCACTTTATTCCTAAATGGTATAATCTTTTCAACTTTTTATGACTTTTAATTATGACATCTTAAAATGTCTGTTGATGTTTTCCCAAGAAATTTTAGAAGAGGAAAGGAGAAAATGTGCCTGTGCTCAAATTGAAATCCTGACCAGAGTTTTCAATAATGGGAAGAAGTCAATGTCACCAATGTTTTCTTTATCTTCCTGCTTAGAGTTAAGTGTTGGTGTTGTCACTCTGTAATTTGATGAAATTGATCTAAAGTCTAATTACAGGTCTCATATTTAGAATCTCAGGACAGTGTCCTGCTTGACACGCTGCTATTGCAGTATGCCAGGTGCCAAGTGCTTCCTTTCGGCCGTGTCTGCTGACATAATTGTTCTCCAGGTCTTTTTTGAGCATGCTGTGGCTGCTGTCTGTCCCTACTTTTGTCTCTGAGAATTAGCATTCTTTTCACAGCGCTATCACACAGAGTTTAGAGGACTAGTGTAATCACCCCCCTATTGTATCAGTGGGCAAAGAAAATAAAGTGAGATAGCTTCCATGAAATCAAATTTACATTTTGTTTTACTGAGTTTAAGTTGTGTAAAGTAAGGCTGTTAAAATATTTCTCACTTGTGTTCTTCTGCATTGGAAAGCGGTTATGATAAAATAGGACAAAATTGTGTGAATTGTGTGGCAATTAAGAGAAACCCCAAGATATGTTTCTTCTTTAGATGGGAAGTTACTCATTTATTTTATTTTTTTCTTAGCTTTTTTTTTTTGTTACGTTTCTTTATTTGCAGAGAGAGAGAAAGAGAGCAGGAGAGAGGCAGAGAGAGAGGGAGGGAGAATCCCAAGCAGACTCAATGCTGTCAGCGCAAAGCCCAATAGGGACTCTATCTCACGAACCATGAGATCATGACGGGAGCCAAAATCAGGAGTCGGATGCCCAATCATCTGAGCCACCCAGGCACCACCTAAAGTTCCATTTAAAGACTAACCTTAGTTTTGACACGTGATTTCAAACTCTGTCTAACCAAGTAACCCTAGAATACTGCTCATTACAGTATAATATGGAATAT
>NW_021881104.1:0-711 GCF_006229205.1 Suricata suricatta
AGGTGTGCACACAACATTGATCTACTTCTGTACATTCCATGCACGTATCCATACATTTTGAAAGTGGTTAATATAACATTAAAAGTGATAGAATAGAAAATTATCAGGAGACTCAAAACTAGTTTTAATGAGTGGTGCCTGGGTGCCTTAGTCAGTTTGGTTCCCGACTCTTGATTTCAGCTCATGTCATGATCTCATGGTTCCCGAGTTCCAGCCCCACCTCTGGCTGTGCTGACAGTGTGGAGCCTGCTTGGGGTTTCCTCTCTCCCTCTCTTTCATTGCCTCTCCTTGTCTTTCTCAAAAATAAATAGAAAACCAACCAAACACAAAACACTTCAAGGACATGAAACTCCTCAATCTAGTTGTGGATAATGATGCTTAGGTCTTTTACTCACACTGTGAATACAAACATGTAGAATGATATAAATATAACAGTTTTTATTTCTGAGTCTACTATGATGAGGGATACCAAAGGAATATGTTCACCTTCACCACAGAAGGCTGACCGAGTCCCTGCATAGTTTTGATAAGCATCAAGAAAGATTGCTACCTGCATTTTTTTCCTTTAGTTTTTATTTTTATTGTGTGAGAGAGAGCAAGGGCAGCATGGTGTACAAGGGGGAGAGGCAGAGACAGAGAGAAAGAATCCTAAGCAGGCTCCAGGCTGTGACTGAGCCACCCAGGGGCCCCTGGAGGCTGCATTTCTTAAAG
>NW_021881105.1:0-711 GCF_006229205.1 Suricata suricatta
AGGCGGAGGACAGATACCGTATGTTTGCACTCATAGGTCTAACAGGAGAAACCTAACAGAGGGCCATAGGGAGGGGAAGGGGGAAAGAGAGTTGGGGAGAGAGAGGGACACAAACCACGAGAGACTATTGAATACTGAAAACGAACCGAAGGCTGAAGGGGGAGGGGGAGGGGGGGCAAGGGGTTGATGGTCATGGAGGAGGGCACTTGTGGGGAGAAGCACTGGGTGTTATATGGAAACCAATTTGACAATAAACTATTAAAAATTAAAAAAAATAACTATTGGTAAGGAATAAGCCATTTGCAGAAATCGGTTTCAAAACAGATACATAAAGCCCATCAAGTACCACTCAAGTGCCACTCAAGTGCCAGGTGTAAGGCATGTGCTATGCTCATGGCACACACGTACATGCCCTCAGAGCTAGAAAGGGAAGGTTTTACATCACCCTGTGCTACTCTAATCTTTTTTAAAAATATAAGTTATTGTCAAATTGGTTTCCATACAACACCCAGTGCTCATCCCAAGTGCCCTCCTCAAAGCCCATCACCCACTTTTCCCTTTCCCCCAGACTCCATCTACCCTCAGTTTGTTCTCATTATTTGAGAGTCTCTTGTGGTTTGCCTCCCTCCCTCTCTGTAACGATTTTCCTCCTTCCCCTCCCCCATGATCCTCTATTAAGTTTCTCCTGATCCACATATGAGGGAAAACATA
>NW_021881106.1:0-710 GCF_006229205.1 Suricata suricatta
GAAGTTCCACCTGCAGAAATTGCTTTGTCAGAGGTGACTATTTGGCTAACGACAGAGAATAAATTGACTGCATCTTACTTCCATTGAGAATAGAGATGAGAATAGAAAACTAAGCTGATTTCTAGAAGTAAACTTAACATTCCAACAGCATTTTCTGCGTTATATTTTCTGGGAGTTGCTTATTGTATTTATTCTCAATTATCAATAAATGCTTCAAAAATGATAATTATAAACGTACACATTTAACAGATAAAATGTGACTTTGAGTACATCAAAATCAATAAGCTATACTTATAATTCCTATTTTAATTTTAACTTAGAATAAGAACAAATTAACTATGTGTTACTTAGGTTGAGCCTGGAACACAAACTTGACTGTCAATTTAAGATGCTATTGTAGTTTTATGTTTCAATTAGAATTGTAGGGAGAGAGAGAAATTTTTTAATGCTCTACTTTTGTAAACACAAACTAGAGCCTTTTGCATTTTTATCTGCTTCTCTACTACTGTAATAATGAAGTCTTTCCAATATTCATACACCTGGTTTATTCCCCAGAAAAAAAATGCATAGAAATAAGATCTATTCCAAAGGAGAATGATCACCCAAGGATGGGTATTTAAACGCCCTGGCTTCCTTGAATATGATTTCCTGGTCAGATAAAACATCTCCCAGGGCCTTATATACCTGAGTTTGATAGCCTTGTATAAATG
>NW_021881107.1:0-710 GCF_006229205.1 Suricata suricatta
GCTTAAGCATCCAACTCTTGATTTTTGGTTCAGGTCATGATCTCATGGTTCATGAGATAGAGCCCCAAGTCAGGCTCTGGACTCAGTGTGGAGCCTGCTTGGGCTTCTCTCTTTCCCTCTCTCTGCCCCTCCCTTGTTCTCTCTCTTGAACTTGCTTGCTCTCAAATAAATACACTAGAAAAAAATAAATATATGTATAAGGACCTATGAACCTTTAATATAAATTGATTTAATTTCTTTGGAGGACAATTTGTTAATGTTTACCCATGTTTACTACTTCTTTTAGAAAATTTTCCTACAGATGTACTCCCATATGTGCTTAAATATGTATACAATAATTTTCCTTGCATCATGATTAATGGCAAAAGGCTAGAAACAACCTAAATGTGGTTAACAGAGAATGTTTTTTTTTTTAAATCTTTATGTCTTTATTTTTGAGAGTCAGAGACAGCGCGAGCAGGGGAGGGTCAGAGAGAGAGAGGGAGACACAGAATCCGAAGCAGGCTCCAGGCTCTGAGCTAGCTGCCAGCACAGAGCCCGATGCGGGGCTTGAACCCACGAACCGCGAGATCATGACCTGAGCGAAGCCGGCCGCCCAACCGACTGAGCCACCCAGGCGCCCCAACAGAGAATGTTAAAATAATTCATAGTACATTTATACAGTGGCATATTATATACCCACTGAAAATAAATGAGTCAAATAAAGAAAC
>NW_021881109.1:0-710 GCF_006229205.1 Suricata suricatta
GAAAATATTTTTTAATGTTTATTTTTTGAGAGAGAAAGAGCATGACCAGGGTAGGGGCAGAGAGAGGGAGACACAGTATCCAAAGCAAGGTCCAGACTCTGAGCTGTCAGCACAGAGCCTGACGCAGGGCACAAACCCATAAACTGTGAGATCATGACCTGAGCCAAAATCGGGCGCTTAAATGACTAAGCCACCTAGGCACCCCCAAAAAGGGAAATTATTATCTCAAAGAGATATCTGTACTCGCGTGTTCACTGTAGCATTATTCACAATAGCCAGGCTATGAAAACAACCAAAGTGCCCATCAGTGTGTGAATGTACCTAGAGAATGTGGTATGTAGATTCAATGGAATATTATTTAGCCTCTAAAAAAGAAAATACTGTCATTTACAACAACATGGATGAGCTTGGACAGCATTATGTTCAGTGAAATAAGCCAGACAAAGAAAAGCAAATACTAGTGTTACTCAAATGTGAAATCTTAAAAAAAAATATGGAATTCATAAAAACAGCCTGAAACAGTAGTTGCCATCAGATCTAATATATAATGTGACTGTAGTTAATAATACATTACCTGTATAATTGAAAACTAAGAGATTAAAACATAAACTTTCTTACCAATAAAAATAAAATTAAATATATGAGGTGATGGATGTGTTAATTAACTAGATGGGAAGAATCCTTTCACAATATATACTTATATTAAATCA
>NW_021881110.1:0-710 GCF_006229205.1 Suricata suricatta
AACAAGTCACAGTCAGTTACCAGAATCTCCTTTTCTTCTTCTATGTAATGTAGATAATGGTTGTGTCTGTTCAAATGTTTCACAAAATTATTGGTAAAATCAATAAATGTAATTGAAAGTAATTATTGTTAGATGAGTTTGTGTCCCTGGAATACCCATCATTTAAAGTTTTTTTTTTGTCCCTTAGAATAACTCTTTTCAGGGAAAGAAGAGATTATCTTTGACTTTTCAGAAAATAGAAATAACTCTTTTATTCTTTTATTTTATGCCTTTATAACTAAAAGTACAGTCTCTCAGCTGAAAATAAAGAGCATTTAAAATCAGCTAGAGAGTGTTTCTTTACATTTAGAAAAAACAGAAAATATAAAAGTAGACAAAATGATAAATGAGATATCTCAAATTTAGCCAAATATTATTTTTATAATAGTTTATTGTCAAATTGGTTTCCATATAACACCCAGTGCTTCTCCCCACAAGTGCCCCCCTCCATGAACATCACCCCTCCCCCCCTCCCCATTCGCCTTCAGCCCTCAGTTCACTCTCAGCATTCAATAGTCTCTCATGACTTGTGTCCCTCTCTCTCCTCAACTCTCTTTCCCCCTTCCCCTCCCTATGGTCCTCTGTTAGGTTTCTCCTGTTAGACCTATGAGTACAAACATATGGTGTCTGTCCTTCTCCGCCTGACTTATTTCACTTAGCATGACACCCTC
>NW_021881111.1:0-710 GCF_006229205.1 Suricata suricatta
CTCTACCTTAGTGCTACTGGAGATGAGTCTAGAGATAGCAACCTCAATGCTTGTTAAAAATACCAGATAATGACCTTCATCCAAACTTAGGAGAGTCATGATATCTGAGTGTGGGCCCCAGACACTCTTTTTAATGAGAACCCCAAGTGATTTGTGTATACATGAAAGTTTGACAAGCAATGTTGAAAATGTCATTCTCAGCTTGGCCTTCCCTTTGGAATCTCCATTATAGTTTTTTGCACTATCATCTGTAATGTCCCAACCCTAAAGATTCTGGCACTTAGGCCTTAATGGGGCCCAGCATCAATTAGGTCTTCAGGAAGTGGCCAATGACTCCCCAACATGAACACTCAGGCTCCCAGTATATTTCTGAGGACAGCGTACTGGGTCTCATCAATGCGGAGCCTCCCTGGATAGAGGTACACTGTGTAAGATTTGATAGGGGAGCATCCGTTCACCTCACATTCCTGATGTTGTACCAGACATTGTGTAAGTCTCCAGGAGACAAGCGCACACATAAGTGGGACAGGAGTAAATCACAATGGGGCCTGCACGTAGAAACTCCCTATTTTCACATGCTCCAAAAATAGACAGAAAGGCCGTCCAATCGAATAGACCCTAACTAGCCATGGAAGGCTTTTCAGTGTTACTGTGGATGTCATGGAAGACATTGGGACAGACGGTAAGCCTAAGAAGATGGAGGAGCACAG
>NW_021881112.1:0-710 GCF_006229205.1 Suricata suricatta
AAAATAGGATGCTATGAGATATTTTTTGTGAGTCACAAAGGAAGAACATAGTAGATACACAGATTTTAATAAAAGATTAAGTCATACTGCTACAAAAAGTCATAAAATCACAAAGTAAGACAATAAGAGAGAAAGTAAGGAAGAAACGATTTATAAAACAATCAGCAAACAATTAATTCAATGTCTATAGGAAGACTTCATCAACAATTACTTTAATTGTAAATGTATTAAATTCTCTAATCAAAAGATTAGCCAGAATGGCTGCAGAATGGCTGCATGGATAAAAAGACAAAACTCACCTATATACTGCCTCCAAGAAGTACTTAAGCTTTAAGGACACACAAAGAATCAGAGTGATGAAATAGAAAAAGATATTTTAAGCAAAAGAAGAGTAACCAAAAGAAAGAAGGGATAGTTACACTAATATTAGACAAAACAGACTGTAAGCTAAATATAGTCCTAAGAGACAAAAAAGGTCATTACATAATGATAATCAATAATATATAATTATAAATATTTGTACACCAAACATTGGAGCTTTTAAATATATAAAGCAGACACTAACAGAAATAAAGGAAGAAATACATAGCAATGTAATAATTGTTGGGAGACTTCAATACCCTACTCTTTAAGATGGTTATATCATTCAGGCAGAGAAACAGTAAAACAACAAAGGATTTAAATAACACTATAAACCAGGTATAAATATA
>NW_021881113.1:0-710 GCF_006229205.1 Suricata suricatta
ACAGGAAGAGAAGACAAATTGGGTAAGCGGGTAAATCGGGCTAAGGCCCCTGCACTGTGCTGCTGGTGAAGCTGCCCCGAGCAGAGATGGTTAACAAAAGGAAAAGAGCCTTGTGTGCCCTGAAGACCTTTGCCCCACCTGTCCCCTCCCCTAGGGGAGCTAGACACAGAGATGGCGCCTCCCATCGCTGTCAACAACCGTCTGCCTGACTGCCCGGCACCAGGACTTGGTTCTGTTTGAACCCAAACCCCTACCCCCAAATATCTTCAGGACCCCCTTTCCCTCACGTCCTCACGTTAATGTTCACAGTTCCATTGTCTCTTTGTGCACATCCATCACCATGTATGTGAGCCTTTGATCCTAATGAAAATGGGGCAAGGACCCTGCTTCGGAGCTCTTGTCTTTTCCCGAACATTAGCCATCTCTCATTTTAATCCTGCCTTCTTTTTTATTATTATTTTTTAATTTTTAATATTCATTTATTTTTGAGAGACAGAGCATGAGCAGGGAGGAGCAGAGAGAGAGGGAGACATACAACCCAAAGCAGGCTCAAAGCTCCAAGCTGTCATCCCAGAGCCCGATGCAGGGCTCAAACTCACGGACTGAGAGATGATGACCTGAGCCGAAGTTGTCCGCTTAACTGACTGAGCCCCCAGGAGCCCCTGCATCCCACTTTCTTGCTAGTCAAGAAAGAACTTTAAACTTAGAGT
>NW_021881114.1:0-1509 GCF_006229205.1 Suricata suricatta
CTATAAGGAAACAGCAGATTTGAACAACACTACAGATGAGTGGACCTAACAGACACACACAGAACATTCCATCCAACAATAGCAAGATACACATTTTTCAGAAGCACCAAGGGAATATTTCCTCCTCATATGTGAGGCAACAAAACAAGTTTTAGCAAATTGAAGAATATTGAAATCTCCCAAGCATTTTTTCTGACCATACTAGTATGACACTAAAAGCCAGTAACTGGAAGAAAATTAGAAAACTCACAAATGTATGAAAATTAAACAATACATTTCTGAACAACCAATGGATCAAAGAACTCAAAAGATAAATAAAAAAGGCATCTTGAGACAAATAAAAATGAAAACACAACACATCAAAACTTATGGGGCACAGCAAAAGCAGTTCTAAGAGGGATTTTTATAGTGATAAACACATACATCAATGAAAAAGAACAATCTCAAATAAGTAACCTAACTTTAAACCCCAAGGAGCTAGGAAAACAAAAAAAAGAACAAATTGAGCCCAACGTTAGCAGAAGGAAGGATGTAATTAAGATTAGAGGAGAAAAAAAGGAAACAGTGAACAGGAAAAGAATACAAAAGATTAACAAAACTAAAGTTTGGTTTTTTGAAAAGATAAAACTGGTAAACATTTAGCTGGACTAACCAAGGAAAAAAAGACAGAGGATTCAAATTAAAAAATCATAAATGAAAGAGGAGACATTATAAATGATAGCAGAGCAATACTAAGGATCAAAAGAGACTACTATAAACAGTAATGCCAATAAATTGGGTAACCTAGGAAAAAATAGGAAAAAAGTCTAGAAATATGCAACCTAGTACAACTAACTCATGAATAGAAAACCTGAAGAAATTGAATCAGTAATCCAAAACCTACCAATAAAGTAAAGCCTAGGATGAGATGCTTTTGCTGGTGAATTTTACTAAACATTTAAGGAAGAATTAATGCCAATTCTTCCCAAACTCTTCCAAAAACTGGAGTGTACAGAATGCCCGCAAACTCACTTTATAAAGCTGGCATTACCAAGATACCAAAGACAGGTAAGGACACTACCAGTAAAGAAAACTACAGGCCAATATCCCTGATGAATGCTGACATAAAGTTTTTCAACAAAATACTTGTAAACTAAATTCAACAGCACATAAAATAGATCATACACCATGATCAGCTGGGCTTGATCCCTAAGGCACAAGAAAGGTTCAAAGTATGAGAATCAAGAGAAGTGATATATCACACTAATAAAACAAAAGATAACATCATATGATCATCGTAGTTGGGACAGTAAAAGCATGTGACAAAATTGAATGTTCATCCGTGATAAAAAAAAAAAACCTGAACAAACTGGGTGTGCAAGGAATATACCTCAGCATAATAAATGCCACAAGCTAATATCATACTCATCGGTGAAATAATTTTTCCTCTAAAATTAGGAACAAGACAAAGGTGTCCACCCTCACCTCCCATACTCAACAGAGTACTGGAAGTTTACCCAGAGAGTTCAG
>NW_021881115.1:0-710 GCF_006229205.1 Suricata suricatta
GTTGTAACATTAGTACAGAGAGTTCTCACCTCCCCTCCATTACGACATCCTACATAACCACGGTACAAATACCCAAACAGGAAGTTGTCATTGGTACAGTGCTGTTAGCTACACTACACACTTTATTTGGATTTCACTCGTTTTTACATACGCTCTATTTTTTCTGCATAGTTCTATCGAATTCTCACACATGTATCATTTTGTATAAACAACACCCCAGTCAGGATGCAACTGTTCCAGGGAAACCTACCACCGCAGAGAAGCTCCCTTGAGCGAACCCTGATGGTCACATCTTGCCCCCAGTCCTACCTGATGTTTTTTTAAGGTCCTGTTTCCAAGGTTTATGATCACATAACAGTGCTGCTTTTCAGCATAGAGACTGAGTGGCCGAGTGGAAAGTGTCTTGAAGTTTTATCTTCAGATCTGACTCCACAGTGTATAAACTTGCTGCTGAGAACGCATAGAGCACGGGAGTTCTGCTCCAGCCAGTCTCCCAGAGGATAGAAGATTCCTCTGGGGTAAAATTACAATGATGTTGCCACCACTTAGTGACAGCTTGCTGGTGTCAAAGTCTGTGCCATTGTTGTAAAAGCAGGTCACTATTCAATCCTCCCAACAACCTGGGCAGGTCACTTCTGTCTTTCTTGATAGTTTATAGCTGAGAGCATTAAAGCTCAGCGAGGGTCGTCACATGCCCGGGGACACACAGT
>NW_021881116.1:0-710 GCF_006229205.1 Suricata suricatta
GAAATGCATTCTGCTATCCACACGCTATTTCTCATTTCTTGTTCCTTCAGCTTTGTGTAAGCGTAAAACACGCCATAGTGGAACTGTCTGTTGAATGCGAGCGCGTTCATGTGTACCTCACGCTCACAAAACACATCCTCCAACATCTTTCCTCCACTGCCACCACCCACAGCGCCAAACAAAGGCTTGTATACCCCATCATGGTCTGCTGCTCTCCTCATCTGATCAGAGTCTTCTGCTTGAGCCAACAGGCGGAGCCCCTCAGGATACAGCTTGCCACAGGCCGGGTCGCGGGTCTCCCGGGCCTCTTTGCTCAGTTCAGTGCAAAGGAGTTCAGAGTGATGATAAAAGCACGTCTGTCAGCCTCAAACTCAAGAATGGGACACATGATTTCTGCTGTGACATCACCGTGGTTCTTACAGAATTCATAGACTGCCTCAAGGTAAGACTCGTGCAGTTTACTGCGCAGTAATTCAATATTCAGTTCATCTAGGGTGTTTTCAGACATGCGGTCTTGAAAGAATGGAGCTAATGGTGTTTCAACCAGAACAGCATTGAAGAGATCGGAAGGCGTCTCGGCAATGTGGACTGCTTCCATTTCTGTGAAGCGGCCCAGTGGGTGGCACTTCACCAGAATTTCTTTCACAGATTTTTTTTGCAATGCGCCATTCATCAGTAGAATCACATTGTCTATCATGTAACGGCGCGTC
>NW_021881117.1:0-710 GCF_006229205.1 Suricata suricatta
AAATTTTAATGTTTTATTTATTTTAGAGAGAGACAGAGGGTAAGCAGGGGAGGGTCAGAGAGACAGGGAGGTATAGAATCCAAAGTAGGCTCCAGGCTCTGAGCAGTCAGCAAAGAGCCCAATGCGGGGCTCAAACCCACAAACGAGATCATTACCTGAGCTAAAATTGGATGCTTAACCAACTGAGTCACACAGGCTTTCCAGGACTTATAATTTTTGATTTTTGTTGAGAACATTGAAGATACATTCTCATAGCAAATGTCCATTATAATACACACATAATTACATGTATCTCCATCCTGTCCTTTAGATTTCCAGAATTTCATGCACACCTGAAATTTTGTACCATTTGACCCACTCTCTTACTATGCCTTCATTCAGCTCTTGGAAATCACCATTCTACTCTGCTGTAGGAGATGAATGCTGTTAGGTTCCAGATATAATAGAAATAATATAGTATTTGCCACTTTCGATCTCTTATTCCACTTAATGTAAGTTCCTCCAGGCTCATCTGCATTTTCCCCAAGGGAAGGATGTCCTTCATTTAAGGTTGGATTTTGTATCTATATAGATAGAGAGATGATAGCTAGATAGATACAGATATCTACATTTAAATAGATACATAGATATATGATATATATGGTATTATCATTTATGATACATAATATATTCTATAATATTCATTTAAAATTTTTTGGTCTTTTTAAATT
>NW_021881118.1:0-710 GCF_006229205.1 Suricata suricatta
AGCGGAAGGAGAAAATACGAACTCCAGAAAGAATAGAACCTCAAGGATACCTGAGTGAGAAGATTTATTTTATTTTTAAAGAGAGAGTGA
Source organism: Suricata suricatta (assembly GCF_006229205.1). NCBI lineage: Eukaryota > Metazoa > Chordata > Mammalia > Carnivora > Herpestidae > Suricata > Suricata suricatta. Next base: position 91 of record NW_021881118.1, read on the forward strand.
GCATGAGCAAGGAAGAAAGGAAGAGGGAGAGGGAGAGGCGGAGAGAGAGAATATGAATATGAATATGAATATGAATATGAATCCCAAGCAGCCTTCACACTCAGTATGGAGGTAGGCACAGGGCTCAAGCCCATGACCCTGGGATCATGACCTAAGCCAAAATCAAGAGTTGAACACTCAGCTGAGCCAACCTGGCAGCCACCAACTTCTCAATCACTTTTAAAGTGAAATGACTTTTGACCCCTTTTCCAAAACACTCATGTATTGTATTATTTTTTGCTTTTTCACAATCATTTTTTTTCTTTTTAAAATAAGTGTATTTTTCCACCTCACCATTTAGGGATTAATTACCTAGTCTGTGTTCAGGGAAATAGAATAACCACAACTTGGAAGTAAGACAAAAGAAGAGTTGTATTTTTTTTAACGTTATACTAGAATATTTCTGACAAGACTGCCTGAGAGTCATCTGATTCTCTCATGGAAGAGAATTCTGATTTACTATTCCTATTGATTAGGGCCTACATGTCTTATAACTGTAAATCAGAAGGTGATTTATAGAAAATGAATAAGGGGTGATTTTTATCTGTTTGAGAGGGAAGGTATCCCCCAAAGGTTACAGC
>NW_021881119.1:0-710 GCF_006229205.1 Suricata suricatta
AGATAAATTAAAAAATATGTTCATGTATTCCTGTATACCTCAAGTATTCCTTACAAGTAGCCTCATTCTTTCTTTAGCCCATAATGGTATTCGTTGGTGAGGATTCATATATGCATATGTCCCATCCTACTTCAAGATATGCACATATGGCTCCCTTTTGGAGGTCTGAGTTTGGGATTTACTGCCGTCCATGGGATTTCGTGAAACAGCAATATTTGACATGCCAGGCATGTTATGATCAAAATACCTCCTAAAGAACAGGCTATCTTTCCCCAGGAGAAATTTTGAAGAGGACCAAGGGAATCTCATAGGTCGGTAGAGAGGGGTTCCTTCCTAAGAAAGAGCACATGCCTGCTCCTTCCCCCTACCGAGCACTGTGTAGGGAGTGCTGCCTTGTCTCTCTGCAGATCTGTGCAGCTAGAACGCAGAGCAACTACCTGTTGCTCATCCAGTGTCACTTACAGTAAGAGGGATTATGGAAGTCACAGGGTGGGCCTCACCCAAAACACCATCCAGGCAATCTTTGTGTGACCTGAGTCATTGGATTTTCCCTTTCTCCGGCCTCAGATACAGGCCCAGCACACAACCTCATTACAATCTTATCATGTCTTTAAAAACGATAATAATACAGCTGTTTCCCTAAGATTTATTTTATTCATGTCATGGGGATGCTGTTTTGCATTGATAACGTCCCTCACCTTCTGTAATGC
>NW_021881120.1:0-710 GCF_006229205.1 Suricata suricatta
GGGGCCTGGCCCCGGGGTGTGTGTGTGTGGGGGGTGCCCGGGATTGTGCAAGGGGCCTGGACCCAGGGGGTGTGGGGGGGGGTGCCCGGGATTGTACGAGGGGCCTGGCCCTGCGGGGTGTGGGGGGTGGCTGCCCGGTGTTGGCTAGGGCCTGGGCCCTGCTGGCCTGATGGGGGGTGTCGTCGGTCCCAAGGTGGCCCCTCAGTGAGACAGGTCCATGCTGACCCCTGGTACCTGCAGGGAAGGTCCTTGCAGAAGTGCTGCGTTCAGGGCTTCAGGCTTCGGTCCTCCTGGGTTTAGAGCAGCCCTGAACCCGTGGCCGGTGTTCTCGAGGTCAGACTGAGGTCTGAGACACTGACCCACGGAGGGGGGAGGCCAGCTGAGGGGGAGCCGAGATTGCAGGGCTGCGTCCAGATGCCAAGAAACCCCAAGATGCCTGGGAGCCCCCAGAAGCAGACAGGGCCTGAACTGAGCCTCCCTCAGAGTCTCCGGAAGGACCCAGCCCTGCGCACCCCTGGGGTTCAGCCTCGTGATGCTCCTCTCTGACTTCCGGCCTCCAGATCTGGGAGGAGAAGAAATTCTGCCGTTCCTAAGCTGCCCGGCTTGTAGCCATTTGTGCAGCAGCCACGGGAACCTAATAGCATGTGGATTTGATTTAAAAAATTTTTTGTTTATTTGTTTTTGAGGGAGAGAGACAGAGCACAAGCAGG
>NW_021881121.1:0-710 GCF_006229205.1 Suricata suricatta
AGATAGATAGATAGATAGATATGATGGATGGATGGATGGATGGATGGATGGATAGATAGATAGATAGATAGATAGATAGATAGATAGATAGATAGATAGATATGAAGGATGGATGAATGGATGGATGGATAGATAGGTAGGTAGGTAGATAGATAGATACATAGATAGATAGATATGATGGATAGATGAATGAGTGGATAGATACATAGATAGATAGATGATGGATGGATGGATGATTCAATGGATGGATGAATAGATAGATAAATGGATTGATGGATAGGTAGACAGACACTGGATGGATGGATAGATGGATAGTTAGATTGATATGATGGATGGATGGATGGATGCATGGATGGATAGATGGATGGATAGATAGATGAATGGATGGATGGGTGAAAAGATAGATATATGATAGATCGATGATAGATGAATGGATGAATGGGTAGATGGATAGGTATATTGATAGATGATGAATGGGTGGAAGAAGAGATAAATGCATAGACAGATGATGGATGGATCGATGGCTCAATGGATAGGTAGATGATGGATGGATGGATGAATAGATATAGTGATGGAGAGGTAGAAAGAATTTGGTCTTGATAGCCTGGATCATTTCATTCTTTCGTCACATGATGCAAAGCTGCCTCCAAAGCTGCTGGTTCCTCCGCATTCATGCTAATTCTTTGCACTGAGTGGCTGAAGTGTCATTC
>NW_021881122.1:0-710 GCF_006229205.1 Suricata suricatta
AGGATTCTTGGCTGCATGTTTTTTCTGTTCATCACATTGAAGATTTCCTGCCATTCCTTCCTGGCCTGCCAGGTTTCATTAGATAGGTCTGTAACCACTCTGATAGGTTTCCCTTTGTACATGAGGGCCCTTTTCTCCCTAGCTGCTTTCAGAATTCTCTCTTTATCTTTATATTTTGCCAGTTTCACTATGATATGTCCTGCTGAAGGCCGATTCATGTTACGTCTTAAGGGGGTTCTTTGTGCCTCTTGAATTTGAATGTCTATTTCTTTTCCCATATTTGGGAAATTCTCAGTTATAATTTTGTCTAGTATCCCTTCAGGCCCTTTCTCTCTCTCTTCCTCTTCAGGAATTCCTATGATACAGATGTTGTTCCTCTTGATTGTGTCACTCAGGTCTCAAATTCTCCTTTCCTGCTCCTGGATTAATTTCTCTCTCTTTTATTCAGCTTCCTCTTTTGCTAGAATTATATCTTCTAATTCACCTATTCTTCTCTCTGCCTCGTCAATCCTTGAGGTGGCTGCCTCCAGTTTGTTATTCACCTCACCTATAGCTTTTTTTAGCTCATCAGTTGATTCTTTGATGCTTTTCTCAACCCCAGCGATTAATTTTATGACAAGTTTTTAAAATTTTTGATCTGGTATGTTGTCCAGATCTGTCTTGAGCAGTTCTGTGGCTGTGACTTCCTCTTGGAGGTTCTTCAGGGGAGA
>NW_021881123.1:0-710 GCF_006229205.1 Suricata suricatta
ATTCTGCAGCACATTTGGAAACTAGTCATGTTCGTTTCTGGAGTGTCGTATCGGGTCCCCAATTGGGACAAAACCATGCAATGGGTTACAATTGCGCGCATTGAAAAGCCGTGTGACCAAGAAACTCCTGATCCATGAACACGTTTCAGGAGTGATGAGAAGACCAATGCGTTGTGCTGGCTCAGCTGAACGGTGACCAGGATCCTTGCTTAGGGGACTGTCATTTGCGGAACAACAAGAAAACCAAGATCTCTGTGCTCAATGCGGTCCAAGCATGGTGGCTGCAAAGGTAACAAAGCAGTGCTTCGTAAGTTATGGGAATTCATTCTGCAGCACATTTGGAAACTAGTCATGTTCGTTTCTGGAGTGTCGTATCAGGTCCCCAAGGGGGACCGAACCACGCCTTGGGTTAGAGTTCCGCACTCTGAAAAGCCCTGTGCCAAAGAAACCTCTGACCGAGGATCACATTTCAGGACTGATGGGAAGGCCAATGCGTAGTGCTGGCTCAGCGGAAACGTGATCAGCGGTCTTCCTTGGGGGACTGTCACTTGCTAAGAACCAAGGACACCAGGATCTCTCTTCCCCAATGCTGCAAAAACATGGTCGCTGAAAATGTGACAAAGAAGTGTTTTGTAAGTCACGCAGAATCACTCTGCACCACATTTGGAAACGGGTCATGTTCTTTTCGGGAGTGTCGTATCGGGTCCCCA
>NW_021881124.1:0-710 GCF_006229205.1 Suricata suricatta
AACCACCCATAAAATCACCATATGGAGATAATTAGTGGTAATATTACTTACTATAGAAATATATTTATTTCTAGTGTTTTTCTGTGCTCAAATAAAAATATATATATTTATAAAAGGGAGGTTTAGTGGTCTCTACATTTTTATCCTGTGTATTTGAGAATATTTTCATAACATCAAATATTATAGTACAAAATAATATTAAATACATACATACATAGTTTGCATTATGTTACTCTCAAAATTATTTTCGTGATTCCTTGGATATTGATCAATTAGATTATCTTTAATTTTTTACTCTCTCTCTTGAAAATCTTACATATATGTTATCTATATTTTAGATTACTTCCTTTAAAGGTTGATATATTAGGAATTAATAGGGGATAATAATCATTTAAATTCTTTGTTCACAATACAAGTTCTCCCAAAAGATTTTTACCTGCTAAGAAGTATATCCACATTAGTACCTCTCCAAAAAGACTGGATATGACCATTTATAATAAATCTTTGCCAATTTAGGGGACAAAAGAGGTACCTCTTGGTGGCTCATTTGGTGAATTCTCTGACTCTTGATTTTTGCTCAGGTCATGATCTCATGGTTAATGAGATTTATGCCTGTGTAGGGCTCTGTGCTGACAGTGCAGAGTCTGCTTGGGAGTATTTCTCTCCCTCTGCATTTGCCCCTCCCCCACTTATGCTTGCTCTCTCTGTCT
>NW_021881125.1:0-1509 GCF_006229205.1 Suricata suricatta
ATCTAATGTGGGCTCTGTGCTGAGAGCAGAGAGCCCCCGGCGAGGTCCAAACTCACGAATGGTGAGATCACGACCTGATCCGAGGTCAGACATTTCAACAACTGAGCCACCCAGGCGCCCCTAAAACAACTGGATATGTGGGGTACCTGGGTGGCTTCACCGAGTAGATGTCCAACTCCTGATTTCAGCTTAGGTCATGTTCTCACGGTTGAGGGATCAAGCCCCTGGTTGGGCTCCATGCTGAACATGAGCCTGCTTGGGATTTTGTCTGTCTGTCTGTCTCTCTCCCTCTGCCCCTACTCACCCCCTCCTCAAAAAACAAACAACTGGATATGTAAAAATTTGGATTTGGCACCAGCTGGCTTTTGAGCTAACGGGTTTCAGCCCTCTGTGAAGACATGAACCACCTATGGGCCAATACACAGAGGCTGCCTTTGCCTCATTTATGAAACAGAGGAGGCAATGATAATATTGTAAAAACAAACAAACAAACAGAAAAACAAACATTTTTTTTTTTTAAGAAAGAGAGAGATTGCATTAAAAGGGGGGAGGGGGTTGTGTCTGGGTGGCTCAGTCAGTTAAGCGCCTAACTCTGACTTTTGGTTCAGGTCATGATCTCACAGTTCATTGGATGGAGCCCCTCATCAAGCTCTGTGCTGACAGCACAGGGCCTGCTTGGGATTCTCTCCATTTCTCTCTGCCCCTCCCCGACTCCCTATCCTTCTCTCTCTCAAAATAAATATACATTTAAAAAATTGAGAAATTAGAGCCTGTTGGTTCCTCCTTTAGAAATCCTGATATTCTTGATTGCTTATAGCAACTCTAATGATAGTGTAACATTTATGGAGTGCTTACTATGTGCTAAGCACTTTATATTTTTTAATTTCCCCATCAATCCTTTAAGCTAGTATTTTTTAACCCATTTATCAGAGGGGAAAACGGAGCATAGAGAGGTAACCAACTGGCTGGAGCTCACATAGCTGAGGGATGTGGAACAGGGCATCTGGTCTAGACAGTCTGAAGGGGGCGTTGGTACTCAACCAGGTTGCTTTGTCCTCAGGGACTCAGGGAGGTGCTGCAATTTTGGACCTAGAGCTGCTCTCTGGATTCTTGGAATGGAAGAGCCATCACTGGGCCCTTCTGAACATTTCCTGCTGGCAGCAAAGCAAATGTTTGCTCTTCACATCTCCTCCCCAGCATCTACCCCATGGTGCCCACGGGCCGCTTCCCAGCTCCTGATTAATATGAGAACTCCGTATAGCTGAAAGCAAGGGCAGAATAAAAATAAATGAAAGCTCTTTCTGTATCAAGGAGAGTAGGAACACTTCTGACCCCATAGCTTCGCCTCCCCAGGATTTTCTCTCTCTTAAATTAAAATTCTCTGCTCTGCTTAGAATGAGCGCTGCTGGACAGGAGAATGCCCAGTGGCAGCTGACTTTCTCACGTCCTGGTGGAGGAGACGTAATCACGTGGCCAACCCAAAGGACAAAACACATTCCGCACTGTTTC
>NW_021881126.1:0-710 GCF_006229205.1 Suricata suricatta
GTTCCTGAACCTGGCCGGGGCCTCCCGCTGTGGGAAGGAAGGGAGCGTCCTGGGGTAGAAGGCGGGTCCCCATCTCGGCCACAAGGATGGGCCTAGGGGAGCCCGCTGAGCAGGGTGAGACGGGATTTGGTCTAGATTTTTCAAGAGAACACTCTAGATGGAGAGCAGGCTTAGTGGGAAGACCTGAGGCCAGCGCAAAGACTGAGCCCCCCAGTGCCTGCTCTTAGCGTCTTTTTTATCTCTTACGTCATCATTCAGCGATGACATTTGATTCCGCGTTTGTGCGGAAACCGGAAGTAACAAGATGGCTGCCGGGCAGGCTGTGAGAACGGAGGGGCGGGCCAGGGGCAGCGGCGGGACTCCCAGGCTTTTTAGTTTGCAGATGTCCCACAAAGTAGACCCTGGCTACAAAAAATGTTTCCTTTGTAAAGTTTCTGTAGGATTTAAGGGCTTAGTTATGAAACGAAGCGAGCGTTTGCAAAAGAGGACCTTCCAACCCCTCTGCAGTCCTGTAGGGGACCCTTCCCACCCGTCTCCTGCACCCGGGGGTTCCGCCAGCCGGAACTTCCTGTGTATCCTCATTTTGTCCCTCTTTATGGTTTTGCCACACACGCCAGCGTCTCGGAACTACCTCTGTTTAGTGTTGCCTGTTTTTAGAGTTTATGTGCTTATAGCCACATTCATCCCATTATTCTGTATCTTGTTCTTTT
>NW_021881127.1:0-710 GCF_006229205.1 Suricata suricatta
AAAAGAACAAGATACAGAATAATGGGATGAATGTGGCTATAAGCACATAAACTCTAAAAACAGGCAACACTAAACAGAGGTAGTTCCGAGACGCTGGCGTGTGTGGCAAAACCATAAAGAGGGACAAAATGAGGGTACACAGGAAGTTCCGGCTGGCGGAACCCCCGGGTGCAGGAGACGGGTGGGAAGGGTCCCCCACAGGACTGCAGAGGGGTTGGAAGGTCCTCTTTTGCAAACGCTCGCTTCGTTTCATAACTAAGCCCTTAAATCCTACAGAAACTTTAGGAAGGAAACATTTTTTGTAGCCAGGGTCTACTTTGTGGGACATCTGCAAGCTAAAAAGCCTGGGAGTCCGGCCGCTGCCCCTGGCCCGCCCCTCCGTTCTCACAGCCTGCCCGGCAGCCATCTTGTTACTTCCGGTTTCCGCACAAACGCGGAATCAAATGTCATCGCTGAATGATGACGTAAGAGATAAAAGAGACTCTAAGAGCAGGCACTGGGGGGCTCAGTCTTTGCGCCGGCCTCAGGTCTTCCCACTAAGCCTGCTCTCCATCTAGAGTGTTCTCTTGAAAAATCTAGACCAAATCCCGTCTCACCCTGCTCAGCGGGCTCCCCTAGGCCCATCCTTGTGGCCGAGATGGGGACCCGCCTTCTACCCCAGGACGCTCCCTTCCTTCCCACAGCGGGAGGCCCCGGCCAGGTTCAGGAAC
>NW_021881128.1:0-710 GCF_006229205.1 Suricata suricatta
GGCGGGGCACAGGGGCGCAGCGTGCAGGTCAGCAGGAGTTCTGGCTGCGGCGGGAACAGCCGAGTGCGGGACCGCCCCTCTCCGTGATGCCCGGGGCTCCCCGGTGCCAGGGACAGGGACCCCGCTGTGGACACGCTTTACGGGAAAGCCGGTCTGTGAAGACGTGTGTGCTTTCCTCCCGTGCCCTCCGTCCTGCTTGACTCTGTTCTGTTCCAGAAAACGGGTCTTCCGGCTTCATGCTTTATGTACGATTCCTCAGACTCTAACTGCTCACTCATGGAAAAATGTCCATTTATATATACTAATTTCTAACATAAACGTTGGAAATATTTTAGAACAGCCTTATGCACATTTATGCCGTAGATTATGTCTTGCAACTAAACAGACACCTGGTAACTGTCTCTGCCCCAAGCTTCAGTTAGAGCGGTTATCATTTGGAAACACTGCTCACGGTAGAAGTCGGTCCCACTCAGTGTTTTGTCTAACTTGACAGACGCCTCAGGCGGTTCCTGAGACCTGCCGGCAGCAGCGCACAGACCCGGGGGCAGGACACAGCGCCGTCCCAGAAACACGTCTCGGTCCTGGAGCACTAGGTCATCACCACGTGCATATGTGGGGGGGCACCGGGTTTCTAGGCCCATCGAGGAAAGCGAGGCCGCCCGCAGGCGCCCTCCTCACGGGCGGACTTCCCGGCTCCGTCTCTAAGCCTC
>NW_021881129.1:0-710 GCF_006229205.1 Suricata suricatta
AAATGGTTGTAATCATAAGAAAACAGAGGGAGCAAGGAATTAGGGGCCAAGGAGTTGAGAAACTGATAAGAACCCAGGACTTGAGATTCTTCATTCCCATCTTCTTCTAAGAAGATATCAAGCAAGCCGGGCTGGTGGGGGGGGGGCGGTGCTGTATCAAGGGAAAGAATTTCAGGCTATCTGAATAAGATGAAATGCTATCAACTTAGAAAACTTAACATAGAAGGGAAAAAGATTCTTCTAAGGAGTTCAGTCTTAAATCCATGAATTCTCTTTCGCTAGAGAAATAGGTTTGTTTTTTTTTTGGATTCACAAAAGTAGACATATTTAGAGGCAAAAGAAGGTGCTGGTGTCACTATGTTTCTTGATGTAAAGGCAAGTCATTCCTACCCCAAATCAGTAATAACATAGAAGCTAAGTATTTTGCTGTGCCATTTAAGCTTTTAAACGCACTGAGGTTTGTTTCTGGATGTGGAAAGACAGGAAGGCACTTTTTACTTTCAAGATCTCCTCTCCGTAGATGTAAAAACAGTAGTAGAGGCAGGGACAGAACAAGAGGACTCGAATCACACAGCTCATCATTCAGCTAAAAATCATCAGCCAAGCTTAAGGATCCTGGCATTTGTAGGGATAAAAAAGAGTATTTCCATTGCCACTGTTGTTAGCAAAGTCAACATATTTCTTTATCTTCTACAAGGAAATAAAAAAAA
>NW_021881130.1:0-710 GCF_006229205.1 Suricata suricatta
ATTTCAGGATCAAGAGTTGACAAAGACAATCCTCACCCTGTGGTCTGAAATGTCAGCTTATACTTAACTTCCTATACGTATGGCTAATTCTTTTTTTTTTTTAAATGTTTTATTTATTTTTGAGACAGAGAGAGAGCATGAGAGAGGGAAGGGCAGAGAGAGAGGGACACACAGAACCGGAAGCAGGCTCCAGGCTCTGAGCTGTCAGCACAGAGCCCGGCGCGGGGCTCGAACCCACGAACATGAGATCATGACCTGAGCCAAAGTTGGAAGCTCAACCAACTGAGCCACCCAGGCGCCCCAACGTATGGCTTATTCTAAAGCCAGCACTGTATTGCAGTGGTTTTCCAACAGGACTAACCGGAACACCCATTCTGATTCTTCTTTTAAAAAAAAAAAAAAAAAAAAAGGTCCATGGGCACCTGGGTGGCTCAGTCAGGTAAGTATCCAACTCCTGATTTCAGCTCAGGTCATAATCTAGTAGTGGTTCGTGGGTTCGAGTCCCACATCGGGCTCTGTGCTGATAGCATGGGGTCTGCTTGGGATTCTTTATCTCTCCCCTGCTCTCCTTCTCAAAATAAATAAACTAAAAAAAAAAAAAAACCAAAAAATCAAGTAGTAGTTTACCTGAAAAAATAAACTTCAGATAGTTTTGTTCTGTTATGCCTCACTCACGTCTTGCCCAATAAATAAAAAAGGGGTGCAATTTT
>NW_021881131.1:0-710 GCF_006229205.1 Suricata suricatta
GATCTTTTCCCATTCTTTCGATTGCCTTTTAGTTTGGTTGATTTGTTTCCCTTACTTTGTGGACACATTTTATTTTGATAAAGTCCCAATAGTTTGTTTTTGCTTTAGTTTACCTTTCCTCCAGAGATGTGGCTAGTAGGAAGTATCCCTGGCCAAAGTCAGAGAGGTTTACTGCCTGAGTTCTCTAGGGTTTTGACAGGTTCCTGTCTCACATTTAGAACTTTCATCCATGTTGAACTTACTTATGTGTATGGGGTAAAAAAGTGGTCCAGTTTCATTCTTCTGCCTGATCCCCTTAGTTTAGACAATGCTGCACTCTTAGGTCCACCACCTCCTCCTGAGGATCTTTCTAAGCCTTAGCTCCATTTATCCTCTGATTGCTCTTTGTTTTTTGTCTATCAGACTTGTTGACAGATATTCACAGTAATGAGGGAAAAACTCTCTTCTTTTTTTTTTTTTTTCCGGGAGGCCCAACCGACTGAGCCACCCAGGCGCCCCCTGAACTAGTTTTTTTTTCTCTCCATAATATTTTATTGTCAAATTGTTTTCCATTCAACACCCAGTGCTCTTCCCCTTAAGTGCCCTCCACCATCACCACCACCTCTTTTCCCCCCTCCCCCTTCCCCCTCAACCCTCAGTTCATTCTCAGCATTCAATAGTCTCTCAAGTTTTGCATCCCTCTCTCTCCCCAAATCTCTCTCCCTCCTCCA
>NW_021881132.1:0-710 GCF_006229205.1 Suricata suricatta
CATGAAGACAGGTGAAAATGAAAATACAGCAGTCTAAAATCTTTGAGATGCAGCAAAAGCTGTTCTAAGAGGGATTATAGCAATATAGGCCTACTTCAAGAAGAAAAATCCCAAACAACCTAGCCTAAGAAGAACAAACAAAACCCCAAATCAGTAGAGGGAAGAGATAATGAGGATTAGAGCAGAAATAAGTGAAATTTTCTATTTCTTATCTAAAAAAAAAAAAAATAGAACAGATCAATAAAACCAGGATCTTGTTCTTTGAAAAGATGAATCAAATTGATAAGCCTTTAGCCAGACTCATCAAAAGGGAGAGAGAGAGAGATATCAAATAAAATCTGAAATTAAAGAAGAGTAATAACAACCAACACCACAGAAATACAAAGGATTATAAGAAAATATTATGAAAAATTATATGCCAATAAACTGGACAACCTAGAAGAAATGGATAAATTCCTAGAAACATATAACCTCTCCCAAACAAAGCCACAAAGAAATAGAAAATTTGAACAGATAATCAGCAACGAAATTCAAACAGTAATAAAAAAAAAACAACCTCCCAACAAACAAGAGTTCAAGGTCAGATGGCTCCACAGGTGAATTCTACCAAACATTTAAAGTAGAGTTAATACCTATTCTTCTCAAACTATTTCAAAAAAGAGAAGAGGAAGGAAAGTTTCCAAATACATATAATGAGGCCAGCATTACCC
>NW_021881133.1:0-710 GCF_006229205.1 Suricata suricatta
CCGTGAGATCATGACCTGAGCTGAAATCAAGAGTCAGATGCCTAACCAACTGAGCCTCTCAGTTGCCCCTCTTTGATTTTTTAATGTCTCTGAACGTTTTCTCATCAAAAAGATGGAGATGATTTACTAACATCTCCAGTCTTCTGAGGGGCTAAGATGCATCTCTGCAATGGTCTGCAATTTCCTACCCCTTCCAGACTGTCAGGGGGCCCTCTGGGCAGTTCTGCAGATAGAGAGGAAGTGGCCACCTACCCTCCTGAATGTTCCGGAATTCTAAGCTTCACCGGTCATTCGGGGCTCCTGCCTGCCGGCTCTGGTAGACGGTCAGCATGGCCCTGACCTCAATCCTGCCGTGGAGACGGGTCCTGGAGGTTTGGGCTCACCACGTGGGTGAGTGAGTGCTGGAGCTGGATCAGGGGCTCCTGTACCGAGTCCTCAGGTCGTCTCTTCCGGCTGGACGTCACAGTCCCCCAGGGGGACTGCTAGGATTTCGTCCATGACACAGAGAAGGTCAGGTGCGTTTGGGGCTGACAATGACCTAAATTCCGAGTGAGGCTTCTAGCGCTGCACATGGCAGGCCTGGTTAGTTCTCCCGGTCAGTCCCTCTCCAGATGTGTATGACAGGAGGGGGAAAATGACAGTTATTTAAACAGGCAAGGGCTCCGCAGGATGCAACCCTTCAGGAGAGTTGGAGGCTACGTCCGGCGCTG
>NW_021881134.1:0-710 GCF_006229205.1 Suricata suricatta
ACGGACGGCGGCGGGAAGCTGTGCGCCGTGCGGCTGGTGGGAGAGCGTGCGGGTCCGGGCGCCTTCTCTCCGCCTGGCACCTTTCCCGGCGCGGCCCTGCCTCCCAGCACGGGCGCCTTCTCTCCTTCAGCCGTGCGCGGCCTCTCGGGACCTCAGACGCCAGAGACGAGAGGAAACGGAAGCAGCCACCTCCCCACTCGACACCCTGTGTCACCATCTCGGGTGCGGCCTTCACGGGTGTGCACTCGGGCGTACGGGTGCCCCTGGTGCGATGTCACTTTATGTCTGTTCGCGTGTGTGCTTCTCCGCCCCCTCGGGGCGTGAGCACTGCTAATGCTCTGCGCTCGTTTTGGATGAAGGGACGGCGGCCCCATGGGGAGCTGCCGCCCAGCACGTGCGGCCCCTCTGGCCCTGGGGCTCCTGTGCCAGCACCCGTCTGCCCGGCTACCGCCCGCCTGGGTGTGTGCACGGGTGTGTGTGCATGTGCGCGCGTGCACAACCACGTGCGCACATGGGTCTGTGTGTGCATGTGTGTACACACTACGTGCATGTGTGGGCCTACGTGCGCGCAAACTCACCGCCCCCGTGCGCGGGCCTACGTGCGCGCGCGTACTCACCGCCCCCGTGCGCGCGCGTACTCACCGCCCACGTGCGCGGGCCTACGTGCATGGCCCGGGAGCTGCCCCGCGGAGCCCGGGGAGACGTTTGCA
>NW_021881135.1:0-710 GCF_006229205.1 Suricata suricatta
GAAGCGAGGTGGGCCTGGAAAATACAACTTGGCTCAGCTGTGGCACAAGGAGATTGGACTCATTGGAGTGGCCTGCAGTGATTAGTTCCAGCAGAGCTTGGGACGCTGCCATTCTACTCTCTGCAGCCACCAAAACAGGGCCTCTGAGAGCAGCCCCCAAGACCTACTACACCAAACCACACCTATCTGCGAGGGGGGGGCTGCTGCTTTTTTCTTCTTTTTTCTTTTTATTCTTTGTACTTATTTTTTGTTATTATTACTTTTTTTACTTAAGTTTTTAAAAAAATTTTCCTCCTCATTTTCCTTTCTCCTTTTCCCCTCTTTTTTTCCTCTTTCTTACAATTCAGATATATTCTTCCATATCTCATCCTTATCTCTCCCTTCAACTGGTCATACACTTTTAGACTGTCCATTGTTTTTTGTTGTCTCTGCCCCCCTTTATTTAATTTTTTTCTCTTCTTTTCTTCTCTTTCCTCTCCATTTTCTTTCTTTTCTTTCCCCCCTTTTAATTTGTTTGTTTGTTTGATTTGTCTGTGCATTTGTGTGCTTTTGTTCCCTCTGTGTTTGTCTGTTTTCCTTCTTAGGGCTACCACAAGAAATAAGCCAAAGTGTGCATGATGGTGAGTCCCAAATATTGCTGAGAAGGGAAATAAAATATTCAAAGGCACAACAAGAGAAACTGAGAGACACCATTAAAAGAATATTTTCTG
>NW_021881136.1:0-1509 GCF_006229205.1 Suricata suricatta
TCTCTCTCTCTCTCTCTCTCTCCCTCTGCCCCTCCCCTGCTTGCTCTCTATTGCTCAAAAAAAAAAAAAAAAAAAAGACAAATGATACTAATTAATGAATGTTATCCTTATAATCTACAACCTTGCTATCCTTTAGAAACGAAAAATATTTCTCTAGCTAAAGCACTACTGAGTTCTGTGACATTCAGATTAACTCCAAGATAAATGTAAAGCCCTTTGCCTCACTTCACTTCATGACATGACTGCCGTTTACTGTGACCTCTATCGTAATCACCCGTAACGGGTAAAGGCAAGTCCGCCGCCTATGCTGGCCGTTAAGACCACAGGCCCGACGGCCCAGGTCCAGCCCCGCTGGGCCCGCTCCCAGCTGTGAAACTGGGCAGGCGGAAATGTCGCTTGGTTTTCTCATCTGCAAAATGACGGGAAGGAGAGGTCTTCTCCCTCTTGCTGCTTTGAGGACTAAGTAACGTAACGTATACCACACGCGTGGAACACACTTGACGTGCAATGAGCATGGCGTGCTGGCTGCTATTAACGTCGGTCGTCTTGTTAGAGAGATTACTGACGTCTGAAGAACCTCCGTTTTCACAAAACCAAGAATTGCACTAAAGCATAGGATGCAACTGCGTTGAGACGTTAAACAGCCTCACATACCTGTTTGGAACACGAGCTCCTTCCCTCCCACGCCCGCGGCCTCCAGGTTAATAAATGCACGAATCGAGCTGGCCCAAGGGTGCTGAGTTATGAAACCATGACTGGCCTGAATGAGAAGGAAATAAAACAAACGTAGGTTAAGCAGCTTAAATTATCAAAGTCTTTCTTTTGCTTCTTTTAAAGACAGAACACCTATGTTGATCTGGGGAAGAGGAGGAAAATAATCCTTTCTCTCAGAGGCAGGACTTGTCTGTGCACACCGGCTGCGTGCAGCTCCCCAGGCGGAAAGTCACCCTCGCAGGAGGAGCCCGAGTCCCACGAGGGGTGCCCCACACGCCCCCAAGCAAGAACAGAAGAGAAGGGACAGTCCGCACGCCGAGGGCCTGCTGCAGACCAGCGCGGACACTGCAGGGTCGCAGAGAACCTGACATGTTTCCGCCGTCACAAAGCCCTTTCACGAATCAAAGACAGACAAGACGATCTGAGCGTGCGAGGGCTGAGCGTGCGAGGGCTGAGCGTGCACACACGGTGGCTGCGGAGGTTCCACAGTCCTCCGTGCACAGGGTTTCTCTTGCGAACTGGTTTTACGACCCTACTCAAGAGCATAATCGAAACGCCTAGGTGGAGCGATTGTGACCTCCCAGGACTATTACTCGGGTCTAGTATTTAAAAGAGTAAACTCTCACTTGCAGGACGTTTTCCTCTGCACCATTGAAGAGAAATATGACGGCGTGTCGCAGGGCGTCCGAGGACGTGGACAGCACGCGGAGCACTTCCAGCAGCACGGAGCAGCTCACCGCGTCATCGCTGGCACCTTTAAACCAGAGGGAGAGATTCTGCTTCTCAGAATGGAGG
>NW_021881137.1:0-710 GCF_006229205.1 Suricata suricatta
TGTGTGTGTGTGTGTGTGTGTGTGTGTGTGTGTAGCTTTTCTACTAAACTCCCCATATCTACTTATTGGGAAGCTGCTTCCTTAAAAACCATGGTATAGGGCATCTGGGAGGCTCAGATGGTTGAGTGTCTATCTTTTGATTATGGCCCAGGTCATAATCTTACTATCTTGGGATTGAGCTCCACACTGAGCTCTGTGATCAAACATGGAGCCTGTTTAGAGTTCTTGATCTCTGTCTCTCTTTGCCTCTCCTCTGCTCGTGCTCTCGCTCTCTCACTCTCTCTCTCAAAATAAATAAATAAACATTAAAAAAATCAAACCATGGTATAGTGACATATACTGGTCTATAGGTCAAATAGGGTGATCATAAAATACAAAGCCAGACTTAAATGTTAGACTGAACTCTGATATATTGTGCCCATGTAATTTTCGGAGCTAAAGGAGCTAAAAGGAGGTTGAAATTAGTACCCAGGTCAGTTGGATAATCAGATGGGCAGCCAGCATGCTGGTGTTCACTTTCCATATCCAGATATCTTCTCACCCTTTCCAGATTAAAAAAAATATTTTCTGGAGCACCTGGGTGGCTCAGTCAGTTGAGCGTCCGACTTCGGCCATGATCTCACCATTCGTGGGTTTGAGCCCCGCATTGTACTCTGTGTTGACAGCTAGCTCGGAGTCTGGAGCCTGCTTCAGATTCTGTGTGTCTCTCT
>NW_021881138.1:0-710 GCF_006229205.1 Suricata suricatta
AGGGTGTCCTAAGTATTAAGCAAGTCCTAAAGACACCAACTATGAGTTTCTAATTCTCTTTACTGACTGCTTTAAACAAATCATATGGCATCTATGTAAATTCAAGTAAACATATCAAATCTAGAATTATTACAGTAAGAATGTGTAAAAAGATAAAAAAATAAAGACAATATCATATAATAACAAAAGTTTCATTAATACTTTATTTAACCATTAAAACAGCTTTATTAAGTACTCCATTGTGTGTATATATATAAATTTAAAAAAATAAAAATAAAAAATAAAAAAAAAACCCAGCTTTATTAAGATAGATATTTAGAATACTGAGATTCAAGGATTGGCAGTTTTAGGGGTTCTTTGTTTGTTTTTATTTGTGAGAGACAGAGAGAGACAGAAAGTGAGAGAGGGGCAGAGAGCGGGTGACACAGAATCCAAAGCAGGCTCCAAACTCAGCTGTCAGCACAGCACCCCACACGGGGCTCGAACCCACAGACCGTGAGATCATGACCTGAGCCAAAGCTGGCTGCTCAACCCACTGAGCCACCCGGACGCAGCAGCAGTTTTTTTTTTTTTGTTTTTTTTTTTTACCGCCATCCTATTCATTAATGCTAAAGCTGCAAAACTGACCCGCTTTCCTAAACTTTTCATCTTCACTGTACCACGCCTGAGAACAATTATTGGTAATATCATGAAACAGAGAAATTCTAAAA
>NW_021881139.1:0-710 GCF_006229205.1 Suricata suricatta
CTCCTGGGTGGCTCAGACAGTCAAGTGTCACACTTTACCTTAGGTCATGATCTCATCTTTTGTGGGTTCATGTCCCCCATCAGATTCTGTGCGGACAGCTCAGAGAGTGGAGCCTACCTCACATTCCGTGTTTCTCTCTCTTTCTGCCCCTTCCTCTCTCACGCTCTCTCTCCATCTCTCAGAAGATAAATAAACATTAAAAAAGATAAGTATTTTAAGAAAAAGAAAAAGTAATGACTCCTTTTTCCTGAAGTTGACTTTTTCTGATTTCAGTTTTGTGTATGACAGATTCTAATTCTAAGCATCAGAGAGTAGCAAGTGGAATGCCTTTACTTTCATTTTTCCCTTTCAGCTGTATTTCCAAATGAAACTGAGAGCCTCCTTTCAGAGACGTTTATAGGAACTTCTATCCAAAGAGTGTCAGTGGATGGAGATAAAGGTAGTGCCCGTGAGGATGGACACTTAATGAGAGACCGGAACAAGGATGGGGACAGTGAGGGGCCTCAAGCATACCTGGGGACTCCTATTCCAGACTACGGTGGTGACTGGCATCCATGTGGGGAGGTCTCTGATCCAAGCGCCAACCTCATTCCACGTAAGAGTACACATTTAGGAGAGAATCACTCTAAATATGACGCATGTGAGGAAATACTTAACCAGTCCTCCAGTGCTGGTGATCAGAAGAGGATTCATGTGGTGAAAAGCCCAT
Source organism: Suricata suricatta (assembly GCF_006229205.1). NCBI lineage: Eukaryota > Metazoa > Chordata > Mammalia > Carnivora > Herpestidae > Suricata > Suricata suricatta. The sequence continues at coordinate 710 of NW_021881139.1, forward strand.
A
>NW_021881140.1:0-710 GCF_006229205.1 Suricata suricatta
GGCCTGCGTCGAGGGGCTCCAGCACCGAATGGCGGCAAAAGTCTGGCGGAGACGGAGTCCAGGCCAGGGTCACCAGGCAGCTCCGCCCGGGGCAGCTCTGCCCGGTATCCGATGCCCAGAGGGGTTCAGATCCTGTAAAGATAGCCCCAGGGGGCACATCCGGTCAGTCTTCACTTCCCAGCTGGCCCTGGGGTGGCGCCTCTGAGGAGCCGCCCCTCGTCGGTCCCCGTGTGCCTGGGTCACCTCCTGCCTGATGCCGGCTCTTCCCGTCCCTCCTGCCTTCCTGCCGGGGCTCAGATGACTTTTCTTCCTCCGCTTTTTTTTTTCAAGTAGGCTTCACGCTCAGCATGGAGCCTGATGTGGGGTTTGAACTCACAACCCTGAGATCAAGACCTGAGCTGAGATCAAGAGTCAGATGCTTAGCTGACTGAGTGAGCCACCCAGGTGCCTGTGACTTCTTATGTCCAGAGAGCTGTCTGCCTGTGTTTTCCTGGGGACCCTCGGCCCTCTCTGCCCACAGGGCCAGGCTGTGTCTTGAAACGGTGGCGTGGGATTCACTGCGGAGAACAGCCTGGAGAGGACGTAGGGAGGGTGGTCAGGGGACCCAGGTCCGGGGGACACACAGACACTGGCCCTGGGACAGAGGGCTCTGTTCACAGAGGGTCGTGGGCTGAAGACACCAAGCCCTTGACCCAAAGTCCCAGACCAGC
>NW_021881141.1:0-710 GCF_006229205.1 Suricata suricatta
GTCTCCCTCTCTTTTTGCCCTTCCCTCACTCACACTGTCTCTCTCAAAAATAAATAAACCTTAAAGAAATTTTTAAAAAAGAAATTAATTCCAACTAAGCACCTAGCATGACTAGCCCAGAGAAGAACTGTAAAGTTTCTATGTGTAGAGTTTTCTGGAATAATAAGTAATAAAATATAAATTAAAATAAAATAGAAATAATGGAATTCCTAAGGGCAAAATGGAATCTAAAATAAATAAAGCACATTTTTGGAAAAACTAGTGAAATACAAATACATTATCTAATTAATAGTACTGTGCCAAGATGAATTTCTTAGTTTTGGTAAATGGTTTATGGTTATGTAAGATGCAAACATAAGAGAAAGCTTGGAGAAGAGCATACTAGAACTCTGTACTATTTTTGAAACTCTTCTGTAAGTTTAAATTATCTCAAAAAATAAAGCGGCATTGAGGGCACTGTTTTATCACTGTGACAGAGCTGATGGGGAGAGGGGCAGAAATACCCTTCAGATCCCTCCACAGCAGCTCAGCTCTGCAGGTCCTCGCTGTCTCCTAATCATTTTTTAAGAACCCAAACGAGAAAGGAAGTAGCCCAGATATCTCAGAACATGATGCAAGATCCCCTATAGGAATTTAATTTTTAGAAAACTGATTAAAACTGGGAAATTTATTTTTATAATGTTTATTTACTTATTTTGAGAAAAGGGAGG
>NW_021881142.1:0-710 GCF_006229205.1 Suricata suricatta
GGACGGCCAGTCCCCAGCCCCCGGGTCTACCACACGCACCCCGTGGGCTCTGCAGGGGCCCCCCACCGCATTGAAGGGCGCTCCTCTCCTCTCTCCAAACAGGGCAGCGTGAGGACCGGACCGGGATCGCAAGCAGAGCGGGAAAGTCTGAGGCAGATAGACTCACAAGTCCATAAAAAAGGTAATGGCCTCCTTTCAATAATTATACACCTATAAAAATAATAAAGAAGATACAGGGCCAAAATTTTATGGCATTTATGCTAATGCACTGCTGAAACTCAGTAGGAGAAGGTGGCACGGGAAGGCTGGCATGTTGCTGGGGAGTGTGGTACTGTGGGCTCCGCTCTGCGTGCTCCCGTGGCTGCACGTTTCTGTGCGTGTGGACAACCTGGGCCATTGTTCCTCGTGTGCCTCCGTCCTCGACCTGAATTCTACTCAGATCCCTATTGAATTCTTCAGGCTTTCGAACGTCTGATGGTTGCAGAAATACCGCTAAATTAACTTTTCCAATAGTAAATAGCTGCAAATATGTCCATATGGACTTCTCAGGGCTGCTCCTCCGTGCAAGTGGGAAAATATTCTTGGATAGGATTGCGCGGAAAGAACAAAATGCTGTTGCCCTCACATGTCTCTCGGAGTTAACTCTTTGCACGAAGGCCAGGGCGTCTTGTTTCTGGCTGGGCAGGGAAGGAAGGGGACGCCCCGCAGAT
>NW_021881143.1:0-710 GCF_006229205.1 Suricata suricatta
AGAATAATTAAAAAAACCCTTAGGATTATAATAAATAATCTCTTCAAAGATTTTCAATCTGCACTTATTCGTCACCTGAGTCCAACACTAGGCTGCTTTGGGATTTGTCTAAAATTTTGTAAAATACTCATTTAAAATAGAGAGCAAATCCTTCACAGTGAATTATCTATATCTTAATCTGTTGTGATTTAAAAAAAAATAGGTGGTACTCTGGTTTCTCTTCAGATTGTATAAATCTTTCGCCTTTTACTAAAAAAAAAAAAAAACAGGTGAATAGGAATTTTCAGGCTGCTGTTCTCTCTCAATATGCCATTGTACACTATTCATTCACTAATTCTTTAGGGCCAGGTAACTGACCCATTAGCTTCTCTTCATTTCACCAGGTCCTGGGACAAATTAATTAAGGCAGCAGAACTCACACAAGGCTGATTTGAGAGTACACTATCCCTTCACCAATTTGATGAAGTATATGACTATTGTGAATGCCAGGAAGACCTATGTAGGTAGGTGTTAGCCTACATGAGAAGACCATGTGAAGACCCCATGAGTGAATGCGAAGGACAGTCCTTTAGAGAGATGGTGCCCATGCCAGAGAGAACTTTGGTTCTCCTGTTACACGTCTGGGAAGAGCTTCGTTGTGGCCCTGCCGGAGGCATGAGGTCTGGTATTGTTTCGCTTTCACTCATGTCTTCTCATTACCCAACCAAAGA
>NW_021881144.1:0-710 GCF_006229205.1 Suricata suricatta
TGAAGGGGATCAAAGGGTATGGTGATAAGTTCTGAGGACGTAACTACAGTTAATAATGCTGTATTATATTTGAAAGTTGCTGAGAGCAGATCTTAAAAGTTCTCAACATACACATTACAACTATGTGAAGTAACAAATGTGTTAACTACGCTTATTGCAGTAATCATTTTGCAATATATACATACACCAAAGCATCACATTGTACATCTTAAACTTATATGATGTTTGTTATATGTCAATTGTATCTCAAAAAAGCTGGGGAAAATGCTGATGCCTTGGGTAAGACCCAGAGATTCTAATTTGATTGGTCTGGAGTGGGGCCTGGGCATCAGTAGTTTCAAATGCTCCCAAGGGATTCTAACATATACTCAGGTTGAAAATTGCATGGATTTTACCTGGCTTGATTGCATTTACTAAGCTGAAAATAGGCAGTTTTCACCTGATTGCAAAATCTCAGTGTTTTGTTACCAGAGTATTTAGTGAGTCTCCAAAATAGCTACCAAAAGACAGTAAGATTACAAGAGGCTTAAAATGGGAAAGTGGGGCTTTTACCCACTTCATAAGCAATCTAGGAAAAAAGTTACAGGTCTACTTATGTGGGTTTGGGGTCTTCTCCTGGGAATTCCCACTGCTTAAATCAATATAAAAAATTTCCCAAGTAATTCAATCCCCAATAGGCTAAGAATCCTCACAAATCAACATGAAAAACA
>NW_021881145.1:0-710 GCF_006229205.1 Suricata suricatta
TTTAACCTACCTACCTACTAAAAAGAACAAAAACAAAACAAATTCCCTTGGAGGGGGTGGAATACAAGTAATGGTGTCTTTAGAAGTCTGAACTACTCAGAAAAGTTCGTTACCCCTATGTATGGTCTTTAAGATAAAGCTCCCATTCCTAACATGGTATACATATCCTATCCTGTTTTGCCTCCAACTTCATTCTCCAGTGTCCATCCAATCACATGCTCTTTAGACTACCTACTACATAGATTACCTATACACTGCTTTTATGCTCCCATGCATAACTCTCCTAGCTTGGGGTTTTGTTGGGCTAACTCCTACTTGGCCAAGATTGGTCCTTCCTACCAATTTCCTCCTCATCCACAAATCACTCTCAACTCAATTCCACCCAAATTCCTATCACACAAAAATCTGTTCACAGAACATTATGGTCAGATTCTGCAGAGTTTACACAATATTTATTTCTGAATGTTTAGCCAAAGAGCTATAAATTATGTTTGTCTTAATACTGTAAGAAATACAATTTCCTAAGGAAAACGAGTATACATTCCTCTTGTTATTTAACTGTTAGCCACACTGAGTATTTTTCACTACTAGCCTTATGTTTAAAGATTGGTAACCTTGGACTCTAATAAGTTTACTGTTTCCTTCTTTCTCTCCCATAGCTGTGTACTTGCAGGATCAAATTCTCTGCAAGTAAAGTCTTGGATGATGGT
>NW_021881146.1:0-710 GCF_006229205.1 Suricata suricatta
TATATTACTGCACACTGCAGGGGTTCAGAGAAAAAGTTACCACTATGTGAAGCCCCTATTCTTCCTCAGGAAGGTGCCATGTGACATAAGTTCAGGGTGAGAAACCCAGTATAAACTATCAGTATTACGTTTAAATTCTTGCTTGTTTTTTGATAAAAATAAAATGAAGTATAAATTCTGTTTTTTAATCACCACATCCCAGTAGTTTTTCTTGTACTCTCCTAGGTACACATAGCCTGTAAAGTCTGAAAAAAGGATGTCATTACTTTGCAAGTCTGAGGTTGGCAGTCACTAAGAGGGCACCACCACGTGGTGGCAGCAGTGTCCCACACTGTGGGATCTGTTTTGAAGGGATAAGCCTTTTCTTAAAAGATTAAGTATAAATAGTTAATAACAAACAATGACAATGTGCATTCAGCCCTACACAGGCCCTTTATCGTTGACTATGCTGAAGTTTACCTGAGCCCCGTGCTTCTGGAAAGCAGTGATGGTAAAGAATGTAAGATTTAATAGATGGAGGCAGAGGCGAGAGAAAAGAGAGACCAAGTTAAGGAGTAAAAATAGCCTTTATTTGGAGTCTGCAATTTCCAGGCGAGGTTCTGTGACTCTGGGGTGGGGAGTCAGGGAAGTCATGCCTGGCACGGGAGAGCAAGGTGTTTTATGGGTGCAAGAGTTCAGGGTTTGATCTCAGGTGGGCAGATAGCCAAGTA
>NW_021881147.1:0-1509 GCF_006229205.1 Suricata suricatta
GCTCACTCGCTGTCTGTCCATGTCTGTCGCTCGCTGTCTGTCAGTCTCGCTCGCTGGTTGTCTGTCTCTCTCGCTTGCTGTCTCTCCGTCTCACTCACGGTCTGTGTCCTTCTCGCTCCCGGTCTGTCTCCCTGTCTGTCAGTAACTCTGTTTCTCTCGCTGTCTCGCTATATGTCTCTCTCTCTCTGTCTCTCTCTCACTGTCTGTCTCTCTCTTCCTGTCTGTCTGTCCATCTCTCTTTCTGTCTATCTTCCTCTCTCTCACTCTGTTTGTCTCTCTCTCTAGCTCTTTCTCTCTTGATGTCTGTCTCCATCTCTCTCTCTCTCCCTCTCTCTCGGTGTCTGTCTTTCTCTCTCGCTGTCTTTCTCTCTCCCTGTCCTCGCTGTCTCTCTCTCGCTGTCTGTTTGCCTCACTCGCTTGCTGTCTGGCTGTCTCTTTCGCTCGCTCGCTGTCACTCTCTTTCTCGCTCGCTGTCACTCTCTTTCTCGCTCGCTGTCGCTCTCTTTCTCGCTCGCTGTCGCTCTCTTTCTCGCTCGCTGTCGCTCTCTTTCTCGCTCGCTGTCGCTCTCTTTCTCGCTCGCTGTCGCTCTCTTTCTCGCTCGCTGTCTGTCTCCCTCTCGCTCGCTGTCTGTTTCTCTGTCAGTATCTCTGTCTCTCTCGCTTGCTGTCTGTCTCTCACGCTCATTGTCTTTCTGTCTCTGTCTCGCTTGCGGTCCGTCTCGCTTGCGGTCCTTCTCGCTCGCGGTCTGTCCGTCTCGCACGATGGCCGTCTGACTCGCTCTATTGCTCATCACTCGCTGGCTGTCTCTATCTCTATTTCCCTGTCTCTCGCTGTCTCTCACGCTGTCTTTCTGTCTCACTGTCTATTTGTCTGTGTCTATATCTCACAGTCCTCTCTCGCTGTCTGTCTCTTTATAGCTGTGTGTCTGTCTCTCTCTCACTCTCTGTCTTTCTCTTGCTCGCTGTCTAGCTCGCTCGCTTGCTTGCTGTCGGGCTGTCTCTTTCTCGCTCACTCCGTGTCTGTCTCTGTCGCTCGCTGTCTGTCCATCTCTGTCGCTTGCTCCGTGTCGGTCTCGCTGTCTGTTGGTCTCGCTCGCTCTGTGTCTCGCTCACTGGTTGCCTGTCCCTCTCGCTTGCTGTCTCTCCTTCTCGCTCCCGGTCTGTCTTCCTGTCTGTCAGTATCTCTGTCTCTCGCTATCTGTCTGTCTGTTTCTCTCACTGTCTGTCTCGCTATTAGTCTCTCTCTCTCTGTCTCTCTCTCTCTCGCTGTCTGTCTCTCTCTTGCTGTCTGTCTGTCCATCTCTCATTCTATTTTCCTCTCTCTCACTCTGTTTGTCTCTCTCTAGCTCCCTCTTTCTCTCTTGATGTCTGTCTGCATCTCTCTCGCTCTCTCGCTCTCTCTCTCCCTCTCTCCCTCTCTCTCGCTGTCTGTCTCTCTCTCCCTCTCTCTTGCTGTCTGTCTCTCTCTTGCTCTCTGTCTCTCGCTATTTGTCTATCTTCCTCCCTCTC
>NW_021881148.1:0-710 GCF_006229205.1 Suricata suricatta
TCTGAGTTTTAGAAATCTGCAGTATCTCTGGCAGATTTTCCACGCAGGTTTCCAGCATCTGTTTGGTTCAGGGCTTATTCTCTGGTAGTATAGTTTTGTCCTCAATAGGGTGTTGTTTCCTGGGGGACTCAGTTGGTTAGAGACATGTGGGAAAATTGTATCAGTGAACGATATGGTGAGATATTAAAGGTTTAATAGACACTATATGATGACCTACTTTAGTAATAATTTATTTTCTATGTTAGAATTATTTTATTTCTTTCAGTGCCTTTGCAGTGCATGGCTTTCAGAAAAAGAAGATTCAGTTCACAAGATTCACACAACTGGCTTTAAGGATCAAAGTGAAATGTTATCAATCTTCAAAAACTGGCTGTATGTATTTTTTAGCTTTCAAAACTTTTTTTTTAACCCAGTGGTTGACAGTAACCCCATTATTTTATCTCTTTTTTCTTTGCAGTCTTAAACAACACGCTTATTGTTCTGGCTTAAATCATGGTCTATTCAATTATACCATATTGTAAATTTTTGTTAAAATAGGGACAGCTGTATATCTTAAACAGCTTCGGCTGGTATAACAAAACACCATAGGCCGGGTGCCTTAAACAACAAACATTTATTCCTCACGCTTACGGAAGCTGGGAAGTCCAAGAGCATTGTGCCAGCAGATTTCGTTGTTGGTGAGGACCCTTTCCTGATTTTCAGACTGCACC
>NW_021881149.1:0-710 GCF_006229205.1 Suricata suricatta
CTACCACGAGGTTAAATAGGTAGAGTGTGAAATTCTGTTGTAGAAAAATAAAGTTAATTTTTTGTATACCCGAATTTGTAGTCTGAAAGAGCACACTCAAAACATGAGATATAAATCTCATTACACCTCATGGGGCATTTACAGCTGATTAATGAAGAAGAGAATTTATAATACATGAAAAATTCATAAAAATCTGAAGAAGGGGGACTCTGTAGGTACTAAAAATCTTAGTGTTAAATTAGAAAATAAAGGTAAAGGTGTACTGAAACAATTTTGTTGGTCGTATAAATAGGTACAAATTTCCACAATAATTTCATGTCTTAGGACCTATACTAAGTAAATATTACCAAATGTATTCAAGTATGTATATAAGATGTTTACTGGAGAGGACAAGATGGCAGAGAAGTAGGGATCTCTGTAGACTTCACCCACCCAGATCTATCAAACTGAGAAAGACTGAAGCAACAATACTCTGATCTACAAGAGTAGGAGAACACACAGATCCAGAAAGAAGACAACATCAAAAACGGCTGAGTGAGTGAGTACGAACTGGGGAAATTAAAAAACGGCCCGGTCCTGGGGGTGCAGAGGGGTGGAAGCCCCAGCCCAACACAGGGAGAGCGTGTGGTGCCCCATAGAGACAAGGGGAAGAGAAAGAGAGACTGAAAAGGATCATAGAACTGTCTCTAAAGAAGAGATAAAAGACTCGC
>NW_021881150.1:0-710 GCF_006229205.1 Suricata suricatta
GATACCAGGGTTTATATTGGAACTCTTTGGGAAGGTACTTAGTGATAAGATTAACCAAGGAGAAGGGGCTCCAAAGCAGTGAGGACAGGACATCAGACAGGAAAGATGACTGGAGAGGTGATTCTGGGTGATGTCAAAATATGGGTGACAGGCATGAGAAATGTAGATATAAATAATTGGCAAATGGTCGGAAAACTTTCATTTTCCTGTTATTTCAATCTGAGTTGAAGATAGTTAACAGAAGCTATCCAAGAGTGACTAATTTTTATAGCTCACACCTCAATGCAATGAACTTATTTTGGTTTGAGACTTTATTTTTGTTAGAGTTCCCTTTCCTGACTCATATTGATATGACTATGATTTGAATTGATGGACTCGTAGTGAATTCTGATAGTTTCTTCAGGGTTTTTAATAGTCACGCATGTCCTGTACTTGGCCTTCGCATTTCTGGCATCTTTGTTCATCTTTTGAATATGTGCTAGTATTGATTTGGAAGAGTATGACCTACAGTTATGTTGTTCGCTTCTTTGAATTGATGGCTGGGATCCCCTCTTTCTCTCTCTCTCTCTCTCTCTCTCTCTCTCTCTCTCTCTCTGTGTGTCTCTCTCTCTCTCAAGTTTATTGATTTTGAGAGGGACAGAGCGTGAGTAGGTGAGGGGCAGAAAGAGAGGGAGACAGAGAATTCCAGAGAATCCTGCAGACTCCTCACA
>NW_021881151.1:0-710 GCF_006229205.1 Suricata suricatta
ATGCCTCAGCCTTTTAACTTTTTTTAAAAAAAGAGAGGCTAGAGTACACAATATTTAAACTTCTAGAATTAAAAGCAGGAGCGTAACCGCAGTTCCCGTGTCCTAGTGGAAAGGGCGTGGCTGTGGGAGCAGATCCACACAGGTCTCATTTGCGGCTGAGACGCCCGCTCTCTAGTGGGTTCTGGCGTCCGTGCACCCGCTCTCGTGCACGGCAGTGTTGCCTCTCTCTGCCCACTGTTAGTTGCTGGGCTGTGCCCAGTGCCGTGGGGGTGACGTCAGTCACTCCCAGGTGGCAGCAGGAACAGCCAGGAAGGGTTCAGGCTCTGTCCCTGCCACCGTGATCCACAGGGCTCCGTGGGGGCTGCCCTGTTCATCCTAGGTCAGAGCTCCAGAGAACGGGTCCCACCGGGGTGGGGGGGGACCACGTAGAGCGGAGGACGGCACGTGGACTTTGTTGGAAGTTGCTGACGTTGGGGACTGTTTCCGTGCAGCGCGATCAAGCTAATCCTGACCGATCCACGGCGTCCGGGCCTGGGACGAGCCCCCCGCCTTCCACGACACGTGTGTCCGTATTTGCAAAGATAAGGACAGGGCGCCTGGTGACTCAGTCGGTTGAGCGTCCGACTTCGGCTCAGGTCATGATCTTGCGGTTTGTGAGTTCGAGCCCCGCATCGGGCTCTGTGCCCACAGCTCCTTTTTTTTTTTTTTTT
>NW_021881152.1:0-710 GCF_006229205.1 Suricata suricatta
AAGACTAAGTATCCTGTGGATGTACAGTAAATGATATTTAAAGGAATGACTGGCAGCAAATTCCATTTAATCCAATCGACTTTTATTGAGAGTTGAAGCTATTATAAATGTTAAGGCTATGAAAAAAAAGGATGAAAAAGATTGCCTCCAATCTAAAGAAGTTTAAGTTCTTTTGCTAGAGATAGACATTTTCAAAACCATAAACAGGCTATTTGGGTGTTTTTTTTTCTAAATCATCAAATATTAGTCAAAGTTTATTATATACTAAGTAGTCTGTGAAGCTCTAGATAATATAAAATCCTGATCCTCTTGTTCTAAAAGTTCAAAGTGAAATTCCAATACATCAAGGAAAAAACTCAGTCTTTCAACAAATACCTCTTTTGTGCAAGGTACAAAAAGACAATTCTTTGAGATCAAGATATTTATATTTGATTGATGAACGTGGATATGAAAATGTGTGTGTGTGTGTGTGTGTGTGTGTGTGTGTGTGTGTGTGTGCTGTCTGGAAAAAGTTCATAGAGACAGCTGCCCTGTGCTATTCTGTATGAGCATGACAGATGGGTAGAGAAATTAGAGGTAAATTTACTTTTTAAGGGGATTTGGAAAGAATACTATGAGCTAAGTCTTGGTGCTTGCATGTAATATTCACATCAGGAAGTGACAAAGCTGAAGATCCAAAGAAGGATTGTACAGGGACTTATACATTATAA
>NW_021881153.1:0-710 GCF_006229205.1 Suricata suricatta
CATTAACATTGCAAATAGGATGTTTTAAAAATTACTTTAAAATTTCATATTCTGGATATTGTTAACTTTGTAAACTGTCTTAATTATTCAATTAACTAGTTATTTTTCTTCCATTTTACAAATATACAAACATATCTCTAAAAATAATTATCATTTTTTCCCTCAACTTTACAATTGCCATTCACATTGCTTTTGCTTTATAGCTCGTTTCATTAGCCAGAATGCCATGATCAATGTTAAATAATCACTAAGAATGGCGGTCAATTTTTAATTTTTTTCTGACAGTGACAGAAATATATTTAACATAAAGCAAGACACTGGTCATTAGTTTGAAACAGATATTAATTTCCATCTTATATTATCTAAATGAATATATGCTTTAATAAGGCTTTTTACTGTGAATAATGGCAATCATGGTCACCAAACATAAAATATGATAAGGCATTTTCATGACATTGTGGCCTGAAAATGTAACTCAGTTTTCTGACCGCTGGAGATGGGCCCCAGTCCTGTGCTCTGGAACCCATGACCTGTCACAGGTGCCAAGGGTGGGTGTGGCAGGAAAGCCAGTGTGGGCCCATTCCCTGGAGATGAAAGGCTTTCCTGAAGGGCCACATTTAGAATCACACTGAAGATCCACTCATGCTGCTTCTTCCCTCTCCCCTGACCCTTGTCAGCCCTGATCTGCTGGGTCTCCCAGCCCTTCCAGT
>NW_021881154.1:0-710 GCF_006229205.1 Suricata suricatta
GTGATACATTAGTGATGCAATAGACTAAAAACAAAAATCACATGGTCATATCAATAAATGTAGAAAAAGCATTTGACAAATCAATAACCATTCATGAAAAAACTCTCAGTAAACTAGATCTTGAGAAAACTTTCTCACCTTGATAAAACTACCTGCAAAAAAATATGTGCATCACGTGGCATGTGGCAGGGACACTCGTATGTGTTCACCACTATTATCTTGTTTTTTTCTTGGTCACAGTGTGTTTATTATTCCCTCAGTTATTCGGTGGAACCACATGACCAAGTTCTGTGACACTGAAAACATTTAGTATGATATTGTAATGATGGATATACATCATTGTACAATTGTCCAAACCCATAGGACGTACAATGCCAGTACTGAGCTCAGAAGTAACTGTGGACTTTTGGTGATCATGATGTGTCATGGTAGCTTCACCCTTGGTTTAAAGAAAAAAAAAGGTACCATTCTGGTGAGTAATGTTGATAATGGAAGAGACTATGCGTGTGTGAGTTCAAGGGGGTATATAGGACATCTCTGTATCTTAATTTTTTTAAGTTTATTTATTTTGAGAGATAGAGAGCAAGAGTGAGCACAGGGAAGGGGCAGAAAGAGGGAAAGAGAGAATCCCAAGCAGGCACTGTCAGTTTGGAGCCTGACGTGCGGCTCCATCTCACGAACCCATTGAGATCATGACCTGAGCCAAAATC
>NW_021881155.1:0-710 GCF_006229205.1 Suricata suricatta
GTGTGTGTGTGTGTGTATGTGTTGCATACACATCTCTGTGCGCACCTCTTCCTATGTGCATGTGTGTGTGTGTGTGTGTGTGTGTGTGTGTGTTGCATACACATCTCTGTGCGCGCCTCTTCCTATGTGCATGTCTGCCTGTGTGTGTGTTCATCTTACCTGTGTGTTTATATCCGTGTTATCTGTGTGCTGGGTCACTCTGCGGCTCATGTGCATGGGTGCATCGTATGTGCGTATGTGCGTACATTTTGTAAAATGAAATTTTACTGCTGTGTTTGCCTGCTGAGTAGATGGGCCATTGCTTTTCCAAACGTCAAAGTGATATTTGGAGAAACGGGAGGCAGAGCCTGTGTTGTCGTCTTGATTTATGTCATCTGCCGCTCTGTTCTTGACTCCAAACCATGTTGGCTGTCTGAGGTCTCTTTGATATTTCACAGGTAGGGCTTTGATCCTACAGCATTTCACGTGACTTGAATTAGTCTTATTTGTGTAGCGAGGATTCTCGAATGCTTTGGAGATCTGGAATCTTCCTGGCCTGCTAACGCCCCCTTCTCCCTTCTCTCCTCTGTCTCTCCTTCTTCAGTGGGCTCAGCCAGCAGTGGGGGGCACCAGCTGCACAACCAGGCATTAGATAGGGGTTTTCAAACCCTGACAGTGGGGCCAGGCAGAGACCTTGCCTGGTCACAAGTCGGCATGTCCTGTGTGTAAAA
>NW_021881156.1:0-710 GCF_006229205.1 Suricata suricatta
AAAATAAAGAAAATTCTCAAATAACCTAATGTTGCACCTAAAGACACTAGAAAAAGAACAGCAAACAAAACCTAAAACCAGCAGGAGGAAGGAAATCATAAAGATTAGAGGAGAAATGAGACAGGGACTGCAAAAAACAATAGAACAGATCAATGCAAGCAAAAGTTGGTTCTTCAATAAATAAAACTGATAATCCTATAGCCCGACTTGAGAGAGAGAGAGAGAGAGAGAGAGAGAGAGAGAGAGAGCTCAAATAAATAAAATCATAAATTAGAGGGAAAAATAACAACCAACACCACAGAAAGACAAATAATTTTAAGAGAATATTATGAAAACTATATGCCACCAATTGGACAACCTAGAGGAAATTGATAAATTCCTAGAAACATGTAAACTACCAAAACGAAAACAGGAGGAAATAGAAAATTTGAACAGACCAATAACTAACAAAGATTTGAGTCAGTAATCAGAATCTCCCAACAAACAAAAGTCCGGGATCAGAGGGCTTCAGAGACAAATTCTGCCAAACATTTAAAGAAGAGCTAATACCTATTCTTTTGGTTTTTGTTTATTTATTTTTGAGAGAACGAGAAAGAAAGAACACACACAAGTGAGTGGGGGAGAGGCAGAGAGAGAGGGAGACACAGAATCCAAAGCTGGCTCCAAGCTGAGCTGTCAGCACAGAGCCCAACATGGGTGGTTTTTTTTTT
>NW_021881157.1:0-710 GCF_006229205.1 Suricata suricatta
CTGTGTTGTAGCTTATGGGCAAGTAATAAATTGTATCATTTATCTTGAATGTATCATAGGTAAGCTGCTATATAACGATTGCCACTTCAGATAGCTGTGCAATTAGGTGATTAACTAGTTGGTACTTAACCTTCTAATTTCTGTATAAGTCTAATTACATGAAATAGAAGTTGGGGTTTTGATTTTTTACTTTGCTTTTCTGTTTGGAGCGTCATTGTAACTACTGTATTGTAAATGATGGAAAATAATTGCATATGTTAAATAAATTGTGCTATATTCAAAAAAATTAAAATTAAAATTAAAACAAACAAACAAACAAAAAATTGGTCTTACATTCATTTGAAACTAATCTTACGTCTTTCCAAGAAATGGTTACTAATGTGTCTACTGTTGTTTAGAATAGAAGAAAGGGGGTGTGGTCAGAGTCCAAAGTCCTGGCTTTTTGTCTGTTTCCTAGGCATACGTGCCTTTGAGTTTAAAGGTAGAGATGCCAGATGGGAGATGCCTCCTTATGTGGTAAGAAGTATTCCAGGTCTCCCTCTGGTTCAGTCAGTATCTGTGTTGTGTTGGTGGCTCTGATTATACTGTAGTCTCTGCATTGGTGTGCTCGTGTTCCTTGGATATATGTAAAATTCAGGTTTTGGTCTTTGTAGCCCCAAACCTCCTCTTCCTAAAGAGTTATGTCATGCGTCCCTTTGTCCTCCTCAGCT
>NW_021881158.1:0-1508 GCF_006229205.1 Suricata suricatta
AAAGTCAACTGACCCCCATCGACGCGAATGTGTGGTCAGCGTTGATTCCTCCCACTGCCTTACCCCACCCTCAGGTCATCACAGAGTCTTGTCGATGGTGCCTTCAACACATATAAGATGTTCTTCCTATCTGTCCCTCTACTGGTGCCTATTTGGGTCTTCAACATCCCTTCTTCACCATTATCTATAAAGTTGCCCCTGTAGGGGTGCCTGGGTGCCTCAGTTGGTCAGCTTTGGCTCAGGTCACTGTCTCACAGTCTGCGGGTTCAGCCCCACGTTGGGCTCTGTGCTGACAGCTAGCTCAGAGCCTGGAGTCTGCTTCAGATTCTGTGTCCCCCTCTCTCTCTGACCCTCCCCTGCTGGCGCTGTCTCTCTGTGTCTTTCAAAAATAAATAAGAAACATTTTAAAAATATTTTTGGAAAAAAAGAGTTGCCCCTGTCTTCCATATTGGCCATCTGAAACTTTTCCAACACAGCAGACAAAAGTCTCTAAGTTAAAATCCATGATGTCACTTTCTTCTTAAAGTATCCCAATTTTAACCCTCTCTTCTTTTTCTAACATATGCATGTAAACCTATATATTTTCTGCTAAGTTGCTTTTAGTTGGAATATCTTCTAGTTTCCATTATACTTTGACTTCGACTTGTGGGGATAAAGAAGTGTAATGCTGAAGTTTCTCTGTATCTGAAGATTTTCTACTTTTTTGTTCTTGAATACTGTTGTCAGAAGACATTCTGAAAATTTATTTTAGCCCTTTAAAAATTCGGGGGACTTGTTCGATGACCCTGTTTTGGTGAATTTTTCAGGTGCACCTGAAAATAATGTGTTTTCTGCAAGAGGTAGGTTCAGGGTCGTAAAGGTGCCAGTTAGGTCAAGTTGATAAGTTACTAGCCACGGTCCAAATCTTCTGTATCCTATGTATCCCTGCCTTCCGTTCAGCATCTCATCATCTGCTCAAAGGGGCCTTGAATATCACCATGGTTGTGGTTGTTGTATTTCTTATTTTAATTTTCTCAGTTTTGCTTCATATAAGAATCAATAAGTCTTTTTGGTGAACCGATCATTTCATTGTTATTGAGTGTTTCTCTTTTTCCTTGGTCTTGCTTTTTATCAGCAGGTCTACACTTTCTGGTAGTGATAGAGCCACACCAGCTTTCCGATGCCTAGTGATTTCAAGGCGCAGCGTCCTCACCCTCTACCTGCCACCTGTCATCATTATATGCCTTGTGTGTCTCTTGTAAGCAGGGTGCAGCTGGCTCCTGCTTTTCTTTCTTTTACTAGTCTGCCTGCGGATCTCTGCCGTTTCATTACGTGTTTATCCCACTTACATGAAACGCGATTATTTATATTTGGGTTTAAGTCCATCATCAAGTAATATGTTTTCCATTTGTCTCCCTTGTTTTTTATTGTTCCTCTTTTTCCGTCTTTCTTTGAATCAATATTTATTGTTCCACTTAACCTTTGTTTGACCTAAGACATATTATCTCCTCTCCAGCTGCTTTTTAAGA
>NW_021881159.1:0-710 GCF_006229205.1 Suricata suricatta
TCTCACATGCGGAAGTTATGCTGCTGCCGTGGCTGTTCTTGACTAACAAAGGTGTAACTGCAACATGTTTCAGAAAATAATGTCACGCAACATACTGCAAATGCTTGAATTTGCTAGGGAGATAAATTGGAGGGATCATTCTTTTCTTCTTCTCCTTTTTCTTTTTAACTAAAATCTTTTACTGGGGTACCTGGGTGACTCGGTCATTGAGCATCTGACTGTTGGTTTTGGCTCAGGTCATGATCTCACGGTTCATGGGTTTGAGCGTGGAGTCAGGCTCTGCGCTGACAGCGTGGAGCCTGCTTGGGATTTTCTCTTTCCCTCTGTCTTCTTCTCCTTCTGCTCTTCCCTTGCTCGTGCACTTTTTCTCTCTCTCAAAAAGAAAATCTTTTACTAAGATTTTACTTTTATTAAGATTTTCTTTTATAAATAAGTGTTAATATTTGGAATATTTTTTTCACTATGTTTTTTAAAGATTTTATTTTTTAAGTAATCCTGCACCCGACATGGGGCTCGAACCCACAAACTTGAGATCAAGCGTCTCATGCTCTACTGACTGAGCCAGTCAGGAGCCCCATTCTTTCATTATTTTTACGTAAAGATATATATGATACATATCTCTGAAGTACTATGTAATAAAGGACTTTTATCTGACCATTTGAGTGTTTTTCTGACCATTAAATGCACCTGAAGGGGAAATATTTAGCCAG
>NW_021881160.1:0-710 GCF_006229205.1 Suricata suricatta
GGGCGTGTGTAATAAAGTCCACGTTGAGCCAGTACCACAATGAGTAATCACGAAAAAGATGTTCAGCTCTTGGTCACTTAATTCTCACTTATTTAAGGGACAATAAAGTTCTATTTTTCATTGTACGTTGGACAGAGATATGAAGGGAAGCTTAAGCATTTAAGGATTAGAAGAAGATACACACTTAAAATGGAAACTGTGGCACCACGTCTAGTATGTAGGGGGCAAGCCAGAGCTTCTGTAAGGAGTTCAAGCAGAGGCAGACCGTGGCTGTGGTGAAAAGTCTCTTCACTGAGGAGTTCAGAATAAGCTGAGTGTTGTAGGACAAGGTCTTGGTAGGCTGGTGTGAGATTAAAATTTCGTCCTGATGACTGTAAACCTGTAGGCCAGGGTCTTACTGTATGGTAAGATTTTTGATCTGAGGAAAGGGCATACTTTCTAAGAAAATGGTAATAAGGCAAGATTCCTCAGGGTCAATGGGGTGACTTAGCTATCCAATAATGGTGATGTGTGTCTCATCTCTGAAGGGCCTGTGACCTTACCTGTCTAATAGTCTAGATCTGATAATTCTGAGGTTGTGTGTTGACTGATACTCTCTTTGAAGAGAACTTTAAACTATAGATTCAAACTAGAAAGGAAAAATAATCAATAGTCAAAGAAAAGCGAGGCAGGTAAGAAGTCCTAGTTTTAGGCTGGTGAGCTGTTGAAAG
>NW_021881161.1:0-710 GCF_006229205.1 Suricata suricatta
AAAAAAAAGCAATCTGCAGAAAGAAGAATGTATGTAGACTCAGGATAAAATTTGGAAATCATAATTGAAGAGCAGAGGTGATGGAATCAAGATAATGTTGTAAGGTCACCAAGAATAAGAAACAGAACATGAAAACAGAGAAAAGATCCTTCTTTATGGCTCTGTCTCAGATAACTTCCTTTTAAAATTTGAACCTATTTTGAATCTCTGTTAATGCTGCCATCTTGTTCCCGCATCATGAACTGAAAAAAAGAGTTTTGAAATAGTCAACATTTATTAGAAAGGTTTTTAAAGTATGTTCTTAAATTTAAACTTCATCACCTTTCATGTACCACTTATTATCTCTTTTATTATCTATCTCACCTCAATTCTCTGGAAGTTACTTGAGAAATTAAAAGGAAGATATTGAGCATATCAATAATTTTTTAGAGCAAGCATTAAAATGCAGTGGAGTGCAGTAATAGATTTTTTATGGGAGGTATTATTTTGCTTTCCCTTATCGCTTCTAGTTATTTTTTCAAGTACAAGGAAAATGCTTAGAAAAGTACAGTAGGTATCCATGGTCCCCCACGGATCCAACCCCCACCTCTGAAACAAGTATATCCCAAGTCAAGGGTGAGGGATGCCAAAGAGAAAGGAAGCTGTCAACAAAATTTCAATCATTTACTTGTACAATGCATTTTGTAAATCACAAATTTGATTTTATATAA
>NW_021881162.1:0-710 GCF_006229205.1 Suricata suricatta
ACAGACAGACAGACAGAGGGTGAGCAGGGGAGGGGCAGAGAGAGAAGGAGACACAGAATGTGAAGCAGGCTTTAGGCTCCAGGCTCTGAACTGTCAGTGCAAAGCCAGACCGGGGGCTTGAACTCACGAACTGTGAGATCATGACCTGAGCTGAAGTTAGACATTTAACGGATAGAGCCACCCAGGTGCCCCTGTATTTTAAATTAAAATTTAAGATCTGTACGTATTTTAAGAGAATTAGTTCCACTTAAATTCTCTAGGCAACTACTGACCTCCATTGTGTTGGAAAATCAGATTTTAACAGTAAACAAATTTTTTAAATCTGTAAGTGGGGTTCTGGTATGGGCATGGGAATATAATGTAAAATTTAAGGTATCAGTACTTAAAGACCAGAGCTATAGGTGAAATCTGTCCAACTGAAGACTCTAAAGTGTCTAGAGGCCTAGAGGCATTATTTTTCCATTATTATAGCCATGGCTCTATAATAGAAGTTAATGTTGTCTTTGTAATCACAAGCTGGCCTTGCCGGAGTAATGAGTTTGGCTCCTGTGCCTGGACACAGCCCTATAGAGAGGGCTTTCTGGCTTTGGGCTCCTTGATTTTTGGCTTTCCAGATTCCAAGATCTCATCAGTATATCAGCTAGTGGTCAATTGACTATAAGTCTACCAGAATTGACAGTAATAATCTAACTTTAAAAAATGTTTTTTAT
>NW_021881163.1:0-710 GCF_006229205.1 Suricata suricatta
TGGCAGCCCCGCCTTGTTCCTGGAGGTGCCTCTGAGCCTAGTTGCAGGTGACCCCAGGTCTGCCCACAAAGTTGCTGCCCTGGCAGCTGGACCACCAGGACCCCAGAGGGAGCAGAGTCTCTCAGATGCCACCCCTGTACTGCCAGCCTGGGGCCCAACTCTTATTTGAGCAGAAGCTCACGTGGGGTAAGTCCCTGACTTACTTCTGGGGCTCAGATCCTAGAAACGAGTCCCAGCATGAACTGATTACATATTTTATACCCAGTGTGACTCATAGCTCTGCCCAGTGCCCTCTGGGTTTGCCGGAGCTGGTCCAGCTCCTCCTTCTGGAGCATTAGCTTCCTGAGGCTGGATGCTGGGCCCGGGCCCCACATTCATGCAGAGGACACTGACTCAACTCCTCCCAGGCCCGGCCTGCGGCTGGCCATCGGGCAGTGAGCCAGCCAGTCCCGGCCCATTTATGCCGGCCCAGGAGGGGCTCAGGCAGTGTCTGCTGGGTGAGTAGGCTATGCAGCTCGCCTCCACTGTCTCTTTCCCCAAATGCCTCCCACACACAAACTCATCCTAAAATGTTACTCCCAGGCATTGCAAGTGCTCATGGTGAGAGTCATACTTACTTTACTTACATAAAGAAAAGCACTGCCCGCACTGGGATCTCAGGCCTGGGCTGGGACGAGGGATGTGACCAGCAGAGGTCTGGGCCTGGTGCC
>NW_021881164.1:0-710 GCF_006229205.1 Suricata suricatta
GACAGTAATTGAAACAGTACAGTATTGGCATGAAAACGAACATAGATCAATGGAACAGAGCAAATAGCCCAGAAGAAAACCCTGTATATGTGCTTTTTTTTCCTTATGACTAACATGGTAAACAACAACCGCCAAAATCACAATTAAATAACTATGTTAATTTAATCAAAATGCTATAAATTTCAGTGCTTGAATGTTTCTTTCCTATCTATCCTCACTGCCCTTGCCCTGGCCTTTAATGAACTTTCTAGCTCTCTTCTTGCAGCTAAATTCTTGACCTGGTGATCCAAATTTCATACTCACAACAGAGTTCATAGTTTAAAACACAAACTTGATGCTTTTTATCTACCTCTTTAAATCCTTCTGTGGTTCCCTGGGGCCCTATAACAGATAAGGAGCTAGCTAGAACTCTGGACCCTAAATTCTTGCCTGTCTAATTTGTCACAAAGTCTGTGTGACTGCCCTTCTGCTGTAGTGCATCACTCAGGTGGACATTTATTTTTAGTGGATTGGGTTTTTTTTGTGTCTTTGAAATTTTAATTTACTGGTCACTTTGTTTAAAATGCTTTCCTCTCCCTTTACCATCTTTAGAAATTTTACTAGTCCTTTAATACCTTGCTCTTGATTTCCAGTATTCTCTAGGAAAGGCCAGTTTTTCCCTCCTTAGTGATTCCATAACGTTCTGTTGGTATGTCTGTTATTTCATTAAT
>NW_021881165.1:0-710 GCF_006229205.1 Suricata suricatta
TTATACAAAGTTTAGAATGCCCTCTTCAGTTTCTTCACAAGTGCTGGGATATTCATGGGTGTTAGATTGAATGTACTGATTATTTTAAAACAGGTTTTAACATTTTGAGGGTCTCCATCCATTCCTCCCTTTCTTAGATTGATTTAATCCCTCTCATTCATGTTTATTTATTTATTTATTTATTTATTTATTTATTTATTTATGGGTGTTAAATGTACTATTTGTATTGCTTCATAGGTATTTGGTGTTTTTCATGCTATTAAGAGCACCCTCAGTTTCAACATCTTATTTTTTTCTTGGTTGTTAGAATCGGAAGTTATCTTTCATAAGGCTACATCTTTCCTGTATTTTTGGTTCTATAAATCTTGTATGAACACTGAAAACATAATTAACTTAAAATGTTTTTTTCTTAACTGAAGATACCACAAATTCTGTTTCTTTTTTGTTTCTTTGTTTTGTTTTGTCTTTGCCATGAATCTCTCATTTTCCCCTAAGTTTTATATGCAGTGTTTACACCATTATTCTGTAATGCTAACACAGACGCAGAAAAGGCTTCAAGGGGAGCGGCCATCGGAGATCGTTATTTTCTTTGTTTTTAAGTTATTTTCATACAAAGCAAGGTTTTAGCATAGAATACAGGGGAAAGGGATCTATGAAAACCAGGACATGCCTCTCTGTCTCCATGAGAATTAAAAGAACTTTACTGTTTT
>NW_021881166.1:0-710 GCF_006229205.1 Suricata suricatta
TGTATGTCATCTGGTCAGGTGGTGTAATTCCTCTCAGTTTGAGAAATAAATATTTGTCTCACAAATTCATTAAGTCCACTGTAAAATAGTTAAAGAAGGAAAAAAGAGAAAAGTCAGTTGAATTAAACGTTTAAAAAAGATAGTTCTATTTTTTTCTTTTAAACAGCATGTGTTATATAAACAAATTACACAAATAAAATATAGAAATGAAATACAGCGGTACCCTGTTATAAGAATTTTGTCTTTAATCTGAAATCAGCTAGACCCAAAGTATCATCTATATGCTACATAAGGAATGAGACAGAATTGGGACACACCATTTGTTATCTGAAGATTATATAAATACATAAAATAAGAAAAACATAAAGTATATTTAATTTCCTTTACTTGATTTGTATGCTTACCCTAATTATTTTTGTTTTATTGTCACTTAATTACAACAAAGAGAACAATAGTCATCTTCATTGAGAAATCTCAAGATTTGTTTTTCCCTTGGTGAACCAGAATAGAACATTCTGTTATTGATTAACCTATCCTTAGGTTTTCATTCTCTGGGTTAAATAAACATAAGATAAAACATATCAAATTAATGAATTAAAAAATTCAAGACATGTAATAAAAATCAAACTTGCTTAAATTCAATGATGGTACACTTCTGCATTTGATAAAATTGGGCTTTCATAATGACAAATTATATAGGTTCATTATCC
>NW_021881167.1:0-710 GCF_006229205.1 Suricata suricatta
AGGTCCACAATTTATCCAAACAACCACATGAGCAGGATAGCTGGGAGCCTCCTCCCCACCCTGCTGGGAGAGAACTGACACAGGGCATTTCTGGGAAGAAAGGGAGTCAGGTGGGGTCTGGGAAAGAAAAAGGAAGTGAGAATCACTAAGATTCCTTGGTAGGGAAGGGAAGGCCTTGAGCAGCTTGGCAGTCCATGAAGGAAGGAAGTAGGAGGAAATCTGGGGTGTTCAAGACTTGGTCCTCCTACCCATGAGAGAAACACAACCATCTATCACTGAACTCTGGGTTCTGAAAACTGGATGAGGAACACATCAGGGCTCAGGTTAAAAGCAGATGTGAACAAGCACCCCCCCCACACACACACTTTGTGTGTCCAGTGGGGCATCCAGGGTGCCGAGATCTGAGGGGAAAGCAAAGGAGGACTTGCTCCCTGAGAGCCTGGAAGACCATCTCGTGGGGAAGGGGAGTCAGGCCTCCAGAGCCCAGACAAGCCCCTCGATGAACACTACAGACACCAGCCGAATCAGTCCACATTTACTGTAGCAGCTCATGGAGCACAAGAAAGGAAGAACCACATGGATCTATAACACAACGTTGCTGTGGCACCTGGGTGTCTCAGTCAGGTAAGCACCCAGCTTCACTTCAGGTCATGATCTTGTGGTCTGTGAATTCGAGCCCCATGTTGGGCTCGGTGCTGTCAGCTCAGGGC
>NW_021881168.1:0-710 GCF_006229205.1 Suricata suricatta
CTCCAGAAACGTGAGGACATAAACTTCTGTGGTTCTATGACACTCTGTTTGTGGTTCTTTGTTATGGCAGCTCTACAAAACTAACGTAACCCAACACCTTTAAGAGTAAATTTGGTATTTTTTCATATTTTTGATATTTTCTTGACCACATGTTCAGTTAAATGATTTGATACATTATATTCATATGACAATCTATTTTGTATGTTTCTATGTGATTGGTTTCAAAAGCCACAGTTGCCATGTTATTACTATTTTGTATTATTCTATATGTCTATTATTAACAGTATTCTGCTAAGCTGAAGTATCCATCTTTACACAAATGCACACCTCTGAAGGAAGTTCGATCTAAAGTCACTCTGAGCAACTACAAATTTCAGCTTAGGTTTAAGGAGCTAAATTCCAGCAGGACAACTGAGTATTTGTTCTAGTTCTAAGCAACAACGTCCTTGCAGTTACTACAGTGGGTGATACAGTTATAGCATCATGTTAATGAAATATACTTCTTACCCTCAAACCCTACTCTGATTTTCAGTTATACTGATGTCCTAACTTTCTGGGCTATTAATGGCCCTGGTGATTAAGTCAAAGGGTTTTGAAGGAAGTGATGAGAGTGATTTAATTAAAAAATCAAATTTAAGAAAGTTGTACATAATTTTTAATAATGATGAATAACTTGTTAAAGACATTTCAAAAAGAATTATTTGTTTTTA
>NW_021881169.1:0-1508 GCF_006229205.1 Suricata suricatta
GAGAGAGAGAGGGAGCATTTGAAGCAGGCTCCAGGCTCTGAGCTGGCAGCACAGAGCCCAACAGGGGCTCACAGGCCGAGAGTCAGGACCTGAGCTGAAGTCGGAGGGACAGTGTGTTCCGTGGGGACAGAACCACCCTGCAGAAAGATCAGCGCCCAGGACTGCCGTGGTGAAGGAGCTCGCAGCCCGGTCAGAGAAGAGGAGCGAGGCAGAGGAGCCACAGAGAGTCTGGGGACGGAGAGTACAGAGGGGGACAGGGTGGGACCAGAGGAGCAGGAGCCACAGAGAAGCTGGTACCAGGGGGATCCTAGGGGTCTGAGTGGGACTGAAGGGAACACCTAGGTTAGGAGGGGGACGGGAAGGAGCCAGAGAAGGAGCAGGAGCTGCTGAGAGTCTGGGGGTGGTGGGGGAGGGGGATACAGAGGGACTGAGGAGGAAGGAGAGGGAAGGAAGGGGACGCAGAGGACAGGAAGGGGACAGAAGGGAACACAGAGGGACGGAGGGGGACAGAAGGGGACGAAGAGGGACGGAGGGAAATGCAAAGATGAGGAGGGGTACAGAAGGGGAAACAGGGGGACGAAGGAGAAGGAGGGAGCGAGGAGGAGGCAGAGCTGTACCTTGGAGTCCGGGGCCGCAGGGGGCCGGAGACAGGCTGAAGGGACCGCAGAGGGACGGGGAAGAGCCTCAGAAAGCCTCGGGGACGAAAGGCGATGGAATGGGTCGCAGAGGGATGAGACGGGAAGGAGACAGAGGGTGACACAGGGGGACGGACGGGGACTTAAGGGGTCGTAGGGATACAGGGAGAGCCGGAGGAGGAGGAGACGGAGAGTCTGGGGCCGCAGCAGGCGGACCGGGAGCCACGGGGCCAGGCGCGGGCACTCACTTTGCAGGAGCTGGAGGGGGAGAGACCGCGCCTTCGCCGAGCGCCTCCAGCAGTCGGGTCACCGGGGTGGGTGGCAGCCGACAGGGGGACCGTGAGAGACGGACTTGCGGCGAATCACTGCCCGCATTCCGCCCCCGGCCCCGGCCCTTCCGTCCTGGGCCCTGGCACCATCCGCTGTCCCGCTCACCTTCACCCAGACCGCGCCTTCGCTCGCGGCCTTACCCCCATCCTCCTGTCCATCCGCGGCCAACTCCGCCCCGCCCCGCCCCGGCTCGGCTCCGCCCCGAGTAGGCTCCCCACCGCCCCGGCTCCGCCCAGTTCCGCCCCGCCCCGCCCCTAAACCGCCAGACGGGCTTCCAATCCTAGACCATCCCGCCCTTTCGCCTGCCGGTCCGCTGGCGGCTCCGCCCCGCCCCACCGCCCTCTCAGGGTCCCTCAGGCCTCCCTGCCACGCCCCATCACCCGCCCTTCTGTCCAGCCGGCCCCGCCCCACTCCTGGCGCATTTTCAATCCTCTTCCTGCCCCGCCCCCTCCCTTCAGCCCCGCCTCAGAGCCCACCCCTTTCACTCGGCTCGCCTCCCAGGACCGCCCCCCTCCCAGCTCCCTGACAGTTAACCAGCCAGAG
>NW_021881170.1:0-710 GCF_006229205.1 Suricata suricatta
GTGAGAGGAAGGAACGAGGGGCAGAGGAAGGCAGGCATGGATTTGGAAAACACTTTTTAAAAACTTTATTTTAATTTCGAGAGAGCATAAGTTGGGGAGGGGCAGAGAGAAGGGGACAGAGGAAGAGGACATGAAGTGGACTCGGCATTAACAGCAACAAGCCCGATGTCGAGCTTGAACTCACCAACGGTGAGATCATGACCTGAGCCAAAGTTAGACGCCCAACTGACTGAGCCACCCAAGTGTCCTTGGAAAACATTTAAGCAAACACTCCTGGCCAACAGTGGAGCACCTACTAATATCTCTACTTGTTACATTCAGAATTGAAGTAAAGGGAAATTCTCATCGTGTCGTGTCAATTTCACGATCCCTAGAGATGACTTTCAGTTTGAGAAGCTCACTCTGGACAGGAGAGTCGGCGGAAGGCAGGGGAAGGGCGCTGCATAGACCTGGGATGTAGTTTCTGCTCAACCATCTAAAGACTGAGAGAATTTGAGCCCGTTTCTTAATCTCTCCGAGCCTTTCTTTCCTCATCTGTAGAACAAGGACCATAAAACCTGCCTCATGGAATTGGAAAACCAGATAAGACAGGTGTGTGAGAAATTGCTTCTTAAACTGAAATAAAGCATGCCATAACCATAAAATTGATTCAGAATCATCCCAGATCCTTGTCCTGGCTTTGTTTGGGGGACACTAAGGTAGGCTGTCTG
>NW_021881171.1:0-710 GCF_006229205.1 Suricata suricatta
AAGGCCAGCAGCTCTGTCTGGATCCTTCACTCCAGGGACTCGCACCTCGTTTACAAGACCGTCCTTACAAATGCCACGCTAGGGTAGGGCACCTTGTCAGGCTTTGCAGGTTTTATAAATAATCCTTCTCCTCAGAACGCAGCTCCCGTGACCCAGAGCTGCCGCCCGCCCTGTCGGCCCTCGGCCGGACTCCAATGCCCACCTCCGTGCGGTCAGTCCTTCGGGACGTCTTCTGATAACATTTCAAGGCCATTTCAACAGCCGCTGGTCCTGGTTCAAATATTACAATTATTACAAACTCAAAAAATGTTCTCATGCAATAAAGTCCTTTCCCCAAATGGCTTGAAATGTTGCAACCAAATCCCGGCTGAAAGTTTGGGCGCTTTGCCGACAAGGGATACGATTCCCCTGTGTGTCCCTTCACAGGGACGGTGGCCTTGGTGACTGGCCCTCCTGTGAGGGCGATGACTGAATGGCCACCACATTCCAGAAGCATCCTAGGCGATGCCCAGGGACCATCTGCCCTGTAGCTTGTGGGCAGGGCCCCCCTGGACAGCCACCAGGGCTCTGCCCTCTGTGAGCTCCCCTGCCAGGACTGTTCTGTTCCACGGTGCGGACCGTAACCCGCTCCCTGGGTCCACTCCACAGTCACGACCGCGAGGAGACACTGTGCCTGGTGCCAATCGGCTGTGCCGTCCCAAGTTCCGGGA
>NW_021881172.1:0-710 GCF_006229205.1 Suricata suricatta
TATACTGGAAAAATATTTGCAACAAGCATGTTGGACAAAAGTTTAATATTTTAGGGTGCATGGAACTCATGTACTTAAGTAAAAAATAACACTAAGCTTCAGTAGATAAGCACTCAAAGAGCAAGATCAGGCAGTTAACAGAAGGGCAATAAAAATGGCTAAGAGGAGCTTGAGGATGTGCAGTCAAGAGCTAAAACCATGAGAATAATCAGTGTTCAGTTTGTGGTGAGGAAAAGATTGCTACTTAGTGTATAAGTGGGTGTAAGGCCTTTTATATCCATAGCCTGCACCTTGGCCACACTCATTCAGGCCATTATATTTCCTAAAGAAATAAAACAAAATGCAGAAAATACCTTATGCATATGCAAGGATAGTCAGTCCTATCATTATTGAATAGTGGAAATATAAACCACCTGAGTGTTCAAAATAGAGCACAATGAACTCAATTATAGCATATTTCTAAAGGGCATCCATTAAGATTTTCTTATGAAAAAAATTTTGACAATTGGAAATGTCATTTTATTGAAAGATTGGAATGCAAGATTATATGAACAGTGTGTCTTTTTAAAATTTAAATTCAAGATAGTTAACATACAGTGTAGTCTTGGCTTCAGGAGTAGAACCCAGTGATTCATCTCTTCCATATGACACCCAGTGCTCATCCCCAAAAGTGTCCTCCTTAATGCCCATCACTCATTTTAACCCATCCT
>NW_021881173.1:0-710 GCF_006229205.1 Suricata suricatta
CACCTTAATAAGTTTCATTTTTGTGGGGAATGTATTGAATTGAAAACTGATCTAGATGAAGTGTGAAAATATTTTTATTACTTCAACATTTAAGATAAGATCGTATTCTGTCAAAATTGGTTCATTGAAGTATCTATTCATGACACCACCATTTTCTCAATTAGATTAAAATCTCAGTCATGGAGGCCAACCCTCAAGTGGTCATGTGGTAGAGCTTGTATTTCCAGACTCTCCGGAATATGGCACATTTCTTCTTCATATTACCACTGCTTCCTCCCTTGTGTAGGGCATTACTCTATCTCTAGGCTCTTTCTTGGTTTGCTGGGGCCATTCCCTAGCCTCTATAATCCATCTATAGACCAGCCCTTTGGTCTGAATGGGACCAGACCAGTCCCATTTCCAATGGGAAATGTCATTCCCACTAGGTCACTTCCCCATTCATCATCTCACATGACTCTGTTCCTTGAATTAACTCTAAAAGTCTCTGCCTGGCATTGAAGATCTTTTGTATTCTGTCACAACCCAACTTTTTAAGCATCTTGAGGTCAAACTCTGTGGCACCGCATACCTACTGTGTGCTTTCCTTTCTCTGCACCTTTACTTGGGAGAATTTCTACCCCTAAAATGCCTTCCTCACACTTCCCTACCACTGAACTCCTGTATCACATCCTACAAATATTTTTTACATTATGCCTTGAGTTATTGATATA
>NW_021881174.1:0-710 GCF_006229205.1 Suricata suricatta
TAGATATTATAATAAAAGACAACTACCAATCAGAATTTCTCATGAGCATGAAATGAGAAGTAACACCACACCAATTTATTAAGAATTCAACTGAAAACAAAGATAATTGAAGTTCTGGTTAGTTTGTGCACTCTGATCTTAGGTAAGTACATATTTTATTAAGCCTCTACATGTTATTGAAAATAACTTAAGGTATCCCTCGCTTCCTTCTTGCGTGGTTTCTCAGTCGTGGCGCTGTTAACATTTGCGGTCAGATGATTCTTTGCTGCAGGGAGCTGTCCTACAACATTATAGGATGTTAAACAGCATCCCCAGGTTTTCCCCACTAGATGCCAGTAGCATCCCCTACTCATGATAATCAAAAATAACTCCAGACTTTGCCAATATCTCCTAGAGAGCAAAACTAACTCCAGTTTTGATACAAAAAGATCTGGGGTCCTGATTTGATCCACTTGCCTCAAGGGATCAAGCAGCCAGAGAAATAAATAATGCCTTGAACCAAAGAATGCATTCAGGAGGAATAGAGGAGATAGATGGTAAGATGGAACGATTCACCTTTCCCAGGAAGTAAATGCTGCTGGAAGAAGAATTGCAAAGCCGGCTGTCATTTTTGTAGTCTGACCAGCAGTGTGTTTTACAGAGCATCAAATGACTTAAAGTCAAAGTAAGACCACACAAATTGAGAAGATGGGTGGAAGCCTCTTTGAGGT
>NW_021881175.1:0-710 GCF_006229205.1 Suricata suricatta
CTTTAGTTAGGTTTATTCCTAGGTATCTTATGGTTTTTGATGCAGTTGTAAATGGATAGATTGCTTGATTTCTTTTCTGTTGCTCATTGTTGGTATATAGAAATGCAATGGATATCTGTATATTGATTATGTATCCTGTGACTTTACTGAATTTGTGTACCAGATCTAGCAAGTTTTTGGTGGAGTTTTGGGGTTTTTTTGTTTGTTTGTTTGTTTGTTTGTTTTCCATATAGAGTATCATGTTGTCTTCAAATAGTGAACATTTGACTTCTTCCTTGCTGATTTGGATGCCTTTATTTCTTTTGGTTGTCTGTTTGCTGAGGTTGGGACTTCCAGTACTATGTTAAACAGTAGTGGTGAGAGTAAATATCCCCCCTGTCTTATTCCTGACCGTAAATGAAGTGTTCTCAGTTTTCCCCATTGAAGATGACATTAACTGTGGGTTTTTCATTTGTGGCATTTATTATATTGAGGTACGTTCCTTCTTTGTTGAGGGTTTTTATCATGAATGGATGCTGTACTTTGTCAAATGCTTTTATTGCTTCTATTGAAAGGATCATAAGGTTTCTTTCCTTTCATTTGTTAATGTGGTATACCACATTGGTTGATTTGTGAATATTGAACCAGCCCTGAGGTTTAGTAATAAATCCCACTTGATTGTGGTGAATAAGTGTTTTGATGTCACGTTGGATTCAACTTGCTAATATTTC
>NW_021881176.1:0-710 GCF_006229205.1 Suricata suricatta
TTATTTTTAAGTTTTTTTTATTTTTTTAAACATTTTTTAATGTTTTATTTTTGAGAGAAAGAGATAGAGTGCAAGTGGAGGAGGGGGAGAGAGAGAGAGAGACACAGAATCTGAAGCAGGCTCCAGGCTCTGAGCTGTCATCACAGAGCCCAATACAGGGCCCAAACTCACAAACCTTGAGATCATGACGTAAGCAGAAGTTGGACGCTCAACTGACTGAGCCACCCAGGCACCCCAAGTTTGTTTTTGTTTGTTTGTTTTTTAGTAATCTGTACAAAAGACTCAACACGGGGCTCAAACTCATGACCCCAAGATGCCCTTGAGCCAGCCAGGTGCTGCAAAATACAAGTTATTTTAGAACCCGGCCACCCCTCTCATTTGTGTATCATCAGTGGCTACTTTTGCTGGACAACAGCAAAACTGAGACTTTATGGCCAACAAACCTAAAATATCTGATCCTTTTAACCAAATTTGCTGACCCCTGTTTTATGGTATCTGTCACTTTTGTGCATGTATTTCAGATATTTATTTACATTTCTTTTCTCCCATACCAAATCATAATTTGTGAGACTTGGGCTTCAGATTTTTCCTGAATCTCATCCCTACCTTCTCCTTATCTCATACCTAACTCCTAACCATAGGGCTTTATACATTGTTAGAGCTTAGCTTTACTTTTTAACAATATTACTTGAAAAATATAATAATGTTTT
>NW_021881177.1:0-710 GCF_006229205.1 Suricata suricatta
AGGATCTGAAGTGGGCTCTGCATTGACAGCCAGCGAGCCCAGTGTGGGGACTGATCTCACAAACTGTGAGCTCATGACCTGAGCCCAAGTTGGACACTAAACGGACTGAGCCACCGAGGCGCCCCTGCTGTGCTCTTTGTTAGAGATGTTTTTATTTATTGTAGCAAAAAAAAAAAAAAAAGGGGGGGAAAAACTTCAGTACTTCCAAAATACTATATTTTCCACATTGCAAAGACTGTTCATTTTTGAGAAAATTACAGAATAAAAATATCAATGAAAACAAGGTTTCAAATACATCCATGAGATTTAAGCTTTCAATTAGAATTCAAACCAAGATACTTTCTCATGCCATATTTGATTTAAATCACTTAATCCAACAAATCTCTAGTAAGCATCAATCATTTTCCAGACACTGTTAGTCATGGGGATATAAAGCTGAAGGAGATCAAGGTGTATCCCTTCAGGGCACAAGTGAGCTAGATAGAACACGCCATGGGAATGCAGAAGAGTAACAATTAATCCTACAGTGAAAGATTCAGAGCATCAAAGAAGAAGGGCATATGAAATATGAGGGCTTCTGCTGGAGAGAAAGAAGGTCAGAGGTTATTGGCATTTCAGTGTGAGCTAATCCATTTGAAAAGACAGCACATGCAGTACCAAACATAGACATAGTTCAGCTGAAGTGACAATAGGAAGAGCTATGACCAAGT
>NW_021881178.1:0-710 GCF_006229205.1 Suricata suricatta
TTTCAGGACTGACATTTTATGGCTGGCTACATATATGTTAATACTTATATGAAAGGCAGGAACACTGCATAGAACTCTTGTCTTTATTAGACTCTGTATGATGTGTAGTTTCTTTGGGTGAAATTTCTCTATATATTTATTTTTCCTTACTAACTTTATTGATGGACGATTTAGGTAATATAATCTTCATCTTTCTCAGAGGTTCAATTCTATATATGTCACTGTTTTGACAGTGGCATATACCCATGAACCCACCACCAGAAGCAAGATACAGAATATTTCAGTCACCTCAAAAAGATTATTTATGACCTTTTACTTTTTTCATACTATGCATTAGTTTGCATTTTATATAAATGGAATCATAGAAGTACGTATTTTTGTGTATTTTTCCACTTTTCATAATGAATTAGACATTTATTTATGAGCTTGTTTGTATTAGTAGTTCTTGTATTGTTGAATAGCATTCCATTGAGGGTATACTACATTTGCTTTTTCGTTCACTTGCTGAACAGATAGTTGTTTCTTTTAATATTGTGAATTAATTTTCTAATAGCATTTGTTTATAAGTCATTGTGTCAATATGTGTTTCCATTTCTCTTGGATAACACATAGAATTGGAATATTAGGGTCTTTGTAAGTGTATACTTAACTTTTTAAGAAATGATAAACAATTTTTCCAAATGTTTTTACCAGTTGGTATTCACCTAAGT
>NW_021881179.1:0-710 GCF_006229205.1 Suricata suricatta
TGTGTGTGTGTGTGGTGAGAACATTTAAGATCTACTCTCTTAGTAAAATTCAAGTATACAATACAGTATTATTAACTATAGTCACCATGCTGTACATCAGAGTTCTAAAGTTTATTCACCTTATATAACTGGAACTTTCTACCATTTATGATTTTAAAGAATACGGTAACATCCAAGGATAACCATAAGCACATTCTCTAGTTCCCTATATTTGGGGACAACGAGAGGATAGAGAGGGAAGTAGAGGAACGGGGGTGCTGGAAACAAGTAAACAAAAGATGGGCCTTATAGTTGGGGATTATCCCAACCCCATGACCCAAAGACCGCTCATCCCCCAAATAAAAGCATCCTTGAGGTTTGTAAGGATGATTGGCGTTAGCCATTGTAACAACAGTTACTGTCGTTAATAGGCACTAATGTGAGGAAAATATGGGTGAGGATGATACAAATTTTATGATACAAAAATATTTTATGGAGATCTAATCATCTTTTAAATTAGGTGAAGTTAATCGCTTCTCGGCCTTTTGGCTAAGATCAAGTGTAGTAAATTAGGTGAAGTTAAATTAAACGAACATTTCCCAAATCATTCTGCTAGTGTTTCATTGGTTAATGCCAAATGCAAACTGCTATTTCAAAATACAGTTTACGAATGTTTTAAGACATGATAGCACTCTATATTTTCCTTTTATGCTTATCACTATTATTTTAAG
>NW_021881180.1:0-1508 GCF_006229205.1 Suricata suricatta
CATTGTTTGAAGCACTTTACAAATATTAACACATCTAATCCCTGTTACAACTTTATGAGGTTGGCTTATGGAAGTAGGGTCTCCTTTTTATAAGTAAGGAAACTGAGACACAGAAAGATAGATGTACTAGGGAGAGGGTGTATGGCAGACAGATAAGACGGCTTCCTTCTATGATGATTCTACCTCCTGGTATTCCTATCCTGTGTAATTTCTTCCCCTTGAATGTGGGTAGGATCCATTACTTGCTTGTAACGAATGGAATATGGCAACGGTAATGATGTTACATAAGACTATAATGTCTATCTTGCTAGCATACTTTCTCCCTTGCTGCCTTTGAAGAGCCAACTTGCCACGTTGTGGAGGCTCATATGACAGAGAACAGCAAGAAACTGAGGCCATCAGTGTGACAACCCTTGCCAACAATCACATGGGTTTGAAGGCAGGTCCTTTACAACATTCCGGTGAGACCCCAGCTCTGGTCAACATCTTGTTTGCAGGCTTAGGAGAGACCCTGAAGCAGAGGAGCTCCATAAGCCGTTTTCAGTCTCCCGACCCACTCTGATGTAATAAGTGTGTGCTGTTTTAAGCCTCTAGGTTTGTGGCAATTTGCTTTGTAGCAATAAAAACTACTACAGATTAGAAACCAGGCATCCTGGCTCCAAATCCCATTCACTCTACCTTTTCACCTTGCTGTATTCCCTCCTTCCCAGCAACGTGGCTTTGGGCAAATTTCTCAATCTGCCCAGGTCTCAGTTTCTTCATCTATACAATGGAGATAATGATAATTCCAAATTCATAAGGTTGTTGCCAGGAATGAAGTAAAAAATCAGAGATGTTGATAAGGTATGAGGGCCATTCAGTAGAAATTACCCCGCTGTTGAACCGCACAGCATCTGGAAGGGTACACCGTATACCAAGAATTCAATCATATACGAGGCTGGTCTCCAACAAATGGCAAGTCCAGAGACTGAGGAAGTCAGTTCCCTTAAGTTCCTCTGGAATCCCACTCAGCTGTGTCTTTTCTTCTTGGCTTTTGTCCACCTTGTCTCCCCTGTTCACATTCCCTTACATCTTTCTAACCTCTTTTCTCCTCCTGTGTCTTAGCTCTATCCTGAATCTGCACAAAAGGTGACAATCTCAAACTGCAAAATTCAAAAATTCAAGGTTCTCTTTGAAAATCCCTTAGGAGTCATCATATTACAGAGCTACATGCTGTCTCTCACTAAATCTCCCTCCAAAATTAGAGTCGATGACTCTTTATTGAGTTTCTGTTAGAAATCATGTTGGACTCTATCTGTATTTTTATCATCTATCTATCTATCTATCTATCTATCTATCTATCTATCCATCTATCCATCTATCATCTATTTATCACTTATCTATGATCCATTGATCTAAGTAGGTATGTTATATGTATCTGTGTATTTTTAATTTTTTTAATGTTTATTTATTTTTTAGATAGAGACATACAGAGCACGAGTGGGGAGGGGCAGAGAGAGAGAGAGAGA
>NW_021881181.1:0-710 GCF_006229205.1 Suricata suricatta
CCAACTGAGCCAGCCAGGTGCCCCTGAATTTCTTTTAATTTAGAGAAGGATTTTGTAATGACCTCAGAGAATAGGAAATGGACATTTAATGAAAGTCATTCTTTTTATTTTTGTTGAGGGGCAGTTGATCTAAGCTTGTTACCAATGGGATGAAAAATAAATCACATGTGAAAAAATGTGCTGTTGGAAACTACTTCCAATAATTTCATCTGAAACCTAAAAGGCTTTCCAATTAAACAAATAAGAACATCTCTGCTACCAAACACCAATGAGCTCCATTATGTGAATATTGCTAATAAGAGACAACTGGAACTGGTTTTATATACCGTACTTACTGATATAAGTAGGAATTTGAGCTCTTATTTCTTTTTTTTTTAAATTTTTTAACTTTTGTTTATTTTTTGAGAGACAGAGAGAGACACATCATGAGCAGCGTAGAGGCAGAGACACAGTGTTGGGAGCTGCCGAGTTTTGGCCGCCTCAGGCAAGGATATATCGCTCTCCAGGGAGTAACCAAAAAAACAAGATTTACATCTAGAGGCCAGGAGAGTGCATTTCCTGGTCCAGGATTCGGAGACAGTCATACTGGGCCAGAGGAGAAAAGCCAAAATGAACAAAAGATCAACCGCATTCGGGCCTATGCAGCGCTAATCTTCCCCTGCCCAGTATTGCAGACGAAAGTCTGGGCTCTCCTTTTGATGCTGTGTTCA
>NW_021881182.1:0-710 GCF_006229205.1 Suricata suricatta
GAGAGAGAGAGAGAGAGAGAGAGACAGAGCACGAGCAGGGAAGGGGCAGAGAGAGAGAGAGGCAGACACAGAATCTGAAGCAGGCTTCAGATTCTGAGCTGTCAGCACGGAGCCCAATGCCAGGTTCTCACTCAGAAACTGGGAGATCATGACCTGAGCCGAAGTTAGATGCTTAACCAACTAAGCCACCCAGGAGCCCCTCAACAAACAAATCAAAGCTCACCTAGTTAAAGGTCCGAACACTCCACCCCTGCCAGCAAGGCGGAGCTCTGCAGGGGACTGAGCAGTGGGAAAGAGCAGCCAAAACCAACAGCAGAGTGCACATGGCGCACACCAGGGCTCTTCCTGGGGTGCCAGGCCCTGCACAGTGTATGACCCTTTTTTAAATACAGCATTACTCCCAGGTACAAGACATATAACAAGCTTTTAAAATATGCACAAGACAGAAATTTAGCCCAAATGACAAGATGGAGGAATTTCCCCCAAAAGGAAAGGTCAGGAAGAAATCACAGCCAGAGAATTGCTCAAAACAGATATAAACAATATATCTGAGCAAGAATTTAGAACAACAGTTATAAGACTAATAGCTGTGTTTGAAAAAAAGCGTAGAAGACACCAGAGAAACCCTTGCTGCAGAGATCAAAGACCTAAGAACTAGTCAGGATGAATTTTAAAGTGCTATAACTGAGATGCAAGATAAACTAGATACT
>NW_021881183.1:0-710 GCF_006229205.1 Suricata suricatta
TGCTTATGCTAATACGTGTGTGAACTTGCTCATTTATGTGCAGGCCAACAAACCAGACAGGTTTCCCTTAGTTACAGGTTGCAGAGTGCTGCACCGAGACCCAGGGGGAAATCCCAGTATCGCGCACTTCTGCAGAGGACTACTTCTTTTCAGGCTGGGGCGTAGCTCTTTCCGATCGAACTTCAGGGAGGAGACCCAGAGCAGTTAAGACTTTTTCGTAGGAAGCCAAGAGTTTTAACACACGAATGCATGGACGGTGTAATGGACATCTGTTATTTTTGCTTCCTTCATTCCACCTCTGGTAATTTCATTCTGAGATTTCCCTTTGAGGAACCGTTCTGTTTCCAGCTCAGTCCACATGGTTCTGGTGACGCTGACCACAGCTGACTTGGGGTGCAGTTGGTGACCCAGGTTTAAGCCAGTCAGTACATCATATTCCATGGGCCTGGTGATTGGTTCAGGGATGCATACATGGTCAGTCAGATACTTTTGCCAAGAATTTTTTATTTTTTTATTTGAGAGAGAGCGAGCGAGAGAGTGAGGGCACAAACACCAATGGGGGAGAGGGGCAGAGGGAGGGAGAAAGAGAATCTTAAGCAGGCTCTATCCTGAGCATGAAGCCCAACTAAGGGATTGATCCTATGACCCTGGAATCATGACCTGACCTGAAATCAACAGTTGGATACTTAACCAGCTGAGCCACCCAGGCG
>NW_021881184.1:0-710 GCF_006229205.1 Suricata suricatta
TTGTAATCAGCACTTTGAAAAATGATGCCATAGGTTATATATCTAACACGAGGACTGTTATAGAAAACAAACATCTTCAACTTCTTCATACTGCTAAATTTCTCTTTAGAAAGTGTGAAATAATTTATACTCTCACCAGTGGTATAAATGAGTTTTTGTTTCCATGTGTTTTTTTTTTTTTAGTTGAGGTATAATTGAGAAATAAAAAATTATATATATTTTTAGATATTAAAGATTGTATATATACAATGAATATACATTGTGTATACACTACAATATATAGTATACACATTGTGGTGAAATGATCACTGCAATCAAGCTAATTAACATATCCGTCACCTTATATTACTACATTCTGTTTTTCATTTTATTTTTTCTTTTTAATTTTGTGAACACTTAAGATCTACCCTTTTAGAAAATTTCAAGTATACACTGAAAGATTGTTAACTGTAGTCATCCTGCTGTGCATTCGATCTCCAAAACTTATTTATCTTGCCAAACTAAAACTTTGTATCTTTTGACCAACAACTTCTTTTCCCCACTGCCGAGACCCTGACAACCAGGACTCTAGTCTGTTTCTAGGAGTTTGACCATTTTAGATTCCACATACAGGTGAGACCATACTGTATTTTTTTTAATATAACACAATTTATTTTTTCTAACATATGCAATTATTTTCCATCATTTACAATACAGTAGTTACAATGACA
>NW_021881185.1:0-710 GCF_006229205.1 Suricata suricatta
TTTTTTTTTATGTGTGATTTATTTAATCTAGTATAGTCAATGCATAGTGTTAATACTAGTTTCAGGTGTATAATATAGTGATTCACCAATTCTGTACATCACGCAGTGTTCATCACAGTAAGTGTACTCTTAATCCCCTTCATGGATTTCCCCCACCCCCTCCCCCACCTCCCCTAGTAATCAGTGTGGTTTCCTCATATTTAAAATGAGGGTGAGAATTCTAACTCTGAGGGTGGTGGTGCTGATGGTAGTGTGTGTGTGTGTGTGTGTGTGTGTGTGTGTGTGTGTGTAGGGATTAAGTGACAAAAAGTAACTAACATTAGCCACTGTTGTCATCATCATTGTCCCATTTGTCCTTTATTCCCTTAAAGGCAGTCTCAGCTTTGCCCTGTGGACCTCGTCCTACATCATCAGTGCAAGTTACACGGGCCCCACACATCCCTGAAGCAGAGGCAGCACCCTCTCCATGGCCCTCCCCCAACCCTGACAGAGTTCTGGCTGTTCTTTCCTCATTCTGCTGGGTGTCACTGAGCTTTTCCTCTGTGTCCACTGGGGGGCTGTGCCTGGTGAATACCAGAGCTCTAATTCCATTGGCGAAGTAAGGCAGGAGCCATGAAGAGTTCAAGGCTAAAATAACCCAGACAAGGAAAAAGAAATAAAAGGGAGATTCTTTTTCAGTAAGATTGGGGTTTGACAGTTTGTGGGGAAAA
>NW_021881186.1:0-710 GCF_006229205.1 Suricata suricatta
GGTCCCTCATCCGCACAGACTGTATGTGCCTCCCACAACCTCAGTCCTGGCCATGTGATGAGGAATGGCACCATGAAATTTTAAGCAGAACTCGGGCTCACTATTGTCAGGCACTCCTGTGGAGGAGCAAGCACTGTGTTTAGCCTGGTCGACTGTGCCTGTGCTCTGGGCATGGCTAGAGCACCTTCATAACCTGCCTAGTGCTTCATCAGAACCACCAAACAATTCCTTTCTCTGTCATGAATCTCAACAAATAAGGACCACATATTCCTCTGCAAATTGTATATAACCATAAATGGACTTTGTTTCACCAGAGAGGGGCCCCACACCTTTAAGTGAAACTTAACCTGATCTCTTGATACAGAAAATGTGTTCATTGTGGGCACATGTCTATTTGTTTGCATTTCTGTGCATGTGTGGATTGGAGGGCAAGGGGCACATGAGCCCCAGTTTAGAACTACTTCAGAACCACACCAGATTGAAGAAGTTCCAGTGGTGAAAAATAGAAGAAAGCTGCATAAAATGATCAACTGTGCCATCCCTGGCATGACTGTGAACTCAGCTGACCCAAACTCTGGGCCCAATTTCTCTGGTCTTGGAACCGGCAGGACGCCACTGCTGTAAGGGTTTTCTTTACCCCAACCTATTTGCCTCGATGGGCTTTTATCATTCCCAGATTGTGTACCTACATACATATATGTATAAAACTT
>NW_021881187.1:0-710 GCF_006229205.1 Suricata suricatta
GTGGCCAGGCTGTCGGAGCCGCCCTCCGGGCAGAGGCCGGCCGGGCTCCCCGCAGCCTCCCGGGAGGCACGGATGATGTGTTGGACCTGCCTGGCCTCCGTCTTGGGCCCTGTGCTCACAGCAGGCGGCCAGAGGGGGAGACCCTGGCCTTGTGGCCCTCACATGTGTTCCGGTTCCGGCCCCTCGGCTTGTGTGCACCCGCTCTGAGATGTTTATTCGCTGGCACCTCTGGGAAGCTGGCTTTCTGCGTGGTGAGTGTGTGTGTGTGTGCGTGTGTGTGTGCATGTGTATGTGCACGCGCGTGTGTGCGCATCTTATCAAGACAACAACAGTGGCTTTGAAGAAAGTAGCTGAACACCAAATACTGAACATTACTTAGTGCTTCTAGAGCGCCGGTTCTTAACCCAGGTGACTCTGCCCACGGGCACCCCGGCCACGGCCGGGGCGTTGTCGTGACCGCACGTGAGGGGCTGCGTGCAGCGGGCAGGGAACAGAGCTGCTGCTTGACGGCCGCAGGTCCAGGCCCCGCTCAGTGCAGCACGACGCAGCCCGGAATCAGCCGTGTGGCCCCGAGAGCCTGGTCCAGGGCCAGACGTGCTGGAGACAGGCCGTCGGGTCCCCTGGAAGGGGTTTGCTTTTCTCTCCTCTGTGTCTCTCCAAAGAGCAGGTGGGTCCTCTTGGAGGTCTCCTCGGCCAGAAGTGCACAGCCA
>NW_021881188.1:0-710 GCF_006229205.1 Suricata suricatta
CCTCTGAGATCTTAGCCAAGCCCAGGGAAAAATAATTCCTTGCAGTAAATATTTTTTAATCTCCCCTAAGCCCTTCTTACTCAAAATCCTGGTTTAAATGTGGAATATAACCCCATTTTTATTTAAAATAGTATATATGTAATTATACATATACACATATATCTATATATGCATATAGACAGAGATTTACATATGCACAAATAGATTCATATATATGCATTCATATATACATGTACACACACAATCTTTTTCTCTATATATATTTATATATTCTTAGTTAAATAAATATTCCTTGAAACTTTTTCCAATTTATATAAAACTGCATAATGTTTAAAAGCTCAGATTCTAAAAACAGAGATTCTGGGTTTAAATCCTTACTCCACAACTGAGTGAAATCACTCAAGTTACTTAACTTCTCCATGCCTCAGTTTACTCATATGCATATTTGGAATAATAACAATGACTATTCCATAAAGTAGTTACGTCACATATTAAACATATTAAACTCTATGTGTGCAACTGTGTTTTATCTGAATTTTGAAGTTTTTCTTTCTCTACAGAAATAAAATCAGTTTAATATACATGTATATTTTTAAATCAGGGATTATAGATTTGGTTCACAGAAGAAAAATGTAATGCAACTTCTTTGCAATGTCTAATACTCACTATATCTCTGTTGATCAAAACTGCAAGAAATACTTCCTAAACCA
>NW_021881189.1:0-710 GCF_006229205.1 Suricata suricatta
GCGGGAGGAGGGCACCTAAGGGGGCTGCCTGGAGGGAAAAGATCAGGACCTGCCTCCTCTGTCTTCCCTGGTGACTTGGACCCCGACCCTCATCAACTACTTTTGAAGTCCTCAACCTGAATTTAACCCAAGCTGTAGCTGGGGCCACATCCAAGGGAGATGAGGTCAGCTTTCCCCCAGGCAGTTCTCCAGGCCTGGGATGAGCGGGTGAGGAGAGAGACCTATGGCTCTGCCCAAGTCCTGCCCACCATCCTGGCACAAGGTGATGCCATACCACCGAGTTCCCTCTCCTCCCTCCCCCATCCCCAGCCGAAGGTCTCTTCTGGGAACCTAGAACCTTTAATAAGAAGAACACAAAAGCAGGGGCACCTGGGCAGCTCAGCTAGTTGAGCATCCACCTTCGGCTCAGGTCATGATCCCATGGTTCCCGAGTTCGAGCCCCATGTTGGGTTCTGCGCCAACAGCATGGAGCCTGCTTGGGATTCTCTGTCTCCCTCTTTCTGCTCCCCTCCTGCTCGCTCGCTCTCTCTCTCGCTCTCGCTCTCTCTCTCAAAAATAAACATTAAAAAAAATCAAAGGGCGCTTGGATAGGGCTCGAATCCACGAACCGTGAGATCACGACCTGAGCTGAAATCAGGAGTCAGATGAGTCAGATGCTTAACAGACTGAGCCACCCAGGCGCTGCAATAAATTTCTTTTGTATGAAATTA
>NW_021881190.1:0-710 GCF_006229205.1 Suricata suricatta
GTGTACTGCATTTAGAAGAATCCCCGGTGTGTAGGAAGCGAGGGATAAATGTTGCTGATCATTATTTATTGTTTCAGCAGACACTAAGAACACCACTGTAATTAAATGGATTTTATAAAATTTTTGAAAGTAAAACAAAAGTTATCAGAAGAATTGATGACTAATCTAAAAGCAGTGATAATTATACAAGGAAAAAAGAGAAAAACTGTAATGGCATATTTGATAAATTCCAGAGATAATTCTGGACACATTTCTTTTTTCTTTTCTGGACACCTTTCTAAGCTGGTGATGCACACACAGTAAGAGACCCCTTTCTGTCCAGTTTAAAATTATTTTTTAAGTTTATTTCTTTATTTTGAGAGAGAAAGAACACGAGTGGGGTAGAGCAGAGAGAATCTCAAACACTCTCCACATTGTCAGTGCTGAGCCCGATGCAGGGTTTGAACTCACCAATCCTGAGATCGTGATCTTGAGCAAAAATCAAGAGTGGAAAGCTTAACTGACTGAGCCACCCAGGCGCCCCCTGCCCAGTTTAGTCTAGAGTAAAAGCCATTAG
This sequence comes from Suricata suricatta, assembly GCF_006229205.1. Lineage (NCBI taxonomy): Eukaryota > Metazoa > Chordata > Mammalia > Carnivora > Herpestidae > Suricata > Suricata suricatta. Next base: position 557 of record NW_021881190.1, read on the forward strand.
GCACAATATTAGGAATAAGAAGGGGAGTGAATTTATGACTATACAGCAGGCTAAGAAAATTAACCCATATCCAGTCTCATAAAATCAGAAAATATTAGGGAAACTAAAAATGACCAAAACTGATTCTAGGAAAATATGTATAATAGGTAATATT
>NW_021881191.1:0-1508 GCF_006229205.1 Suricata suricatta
AGTAAGTGCCACAGATCTTACATTGGGTTTTCCTAATTTTCACAACAACTTGACAAATAGGCAAGTGTCTTTTGTTTCAATTTCTAGTGTAGTTCATATGTTTTAATGTTATATTCTACAATGGGAAGTTGGCCTTAATAGAAAGAACAGCATTTTATTAAATAGGAAGAATATTTTTTAAAAATTCCATGCTGTTTGTCACCATAAACTAATGGTAACCTTGACCTGATTATTCAAACAAAATAAATAACAAAAATAAAATAAAATACCTGAGCATTACTTAACCTTTTAATAATACAGAACTAGACATATAGCTCTACTTGAATCAGTCACGGTCAAGTCAGGAGATATGAACCCCCACAGTTAGTTTAACAGACAGAATTTAATATAAAGTATTATTAACTAGGTAGGTTTGATATTAGTCTAGGTAATTATAATTGGCTTCTGTTACTGCTGTAACAAATTAGTTCAGATTTAGTGGCTTGAGACAACACAAATTTGTTACCTTAAATTTCTGGAAAGTCAGAAGTCCAAAATCATTTCCACTGGGCTAAACTCAAAGTGCCAGTAGAACTGTGTTCCTTCTGGAGGCTCCAGGGTATTTACATATGCTTGGCTGCCACCTGCACTTTTTTGTCTCGTTGGCCCTCGCTTCACTCCATCCTCTGCTCCCACCGGCACACCCTGTGCTCTGACTCTGACCTTCTGCCTCCCTCTCAGAAGGACCCTTGTGATTACACGGGGCCCATGCAGATAATTCAGAAGAATCTTCTGCACTCAAGATCCTTAACTGATAAATTCCTTTTGCCATGTGAGGTAATAGGTTCACAGGTTTTGGGGATTAGGAGGTGGATGTCTTTAAGGGAGCCATTATTCTACCCATCAAAATATCTAACAAGGCAAAAATGGAACACTAAGGTGTCACATTTTATAGACTGACTTAGCAACCGCAGGAAGCAGCAACCCACCTAGGGTTCCGACGAAGGAAAGATGTTGGAATGTTGAAAATTTCAAAGCTTAGAGAAAAGGCCCAAAGAACAGAAGCACAGACCTCCGAGGACAGGATGCTGGCAGCTCGTGCTGGCATCTCAGTGAGGGGGAGGCGGGGGTGGGGTGGGGACAATGAGGCAGGTTCTCTAAAGGTTAGGAGGAGTGCAAGCTGCTGCCTCTGGCACAGAGTACAGCTTCAGGTGGTCGGAAGCAAGGCTTCTGAGGCTGACCGGAACAGGAAGCTACGAAAAGGAATAGGTCTCTTTTCCTCCTGCCTACTCGGCTTCCTCTAATGCTCCTTGTTGGTACTCCTACTGGGAGCCAGCTGGCACAGGAAAATTATGGGTAGAGTCCTAGCCCCACCATCATGAAGCAGAGCACAGGAGGCAAATCAGAACTTGAGAGACAGTAGTTTTACAAGTGGCACATGACTCAACGTGATGAAAAGCAAAAAACATAAATCCAATTGTTTTGATTATGTATCCTTGAGACAAGAGTTTTTCTCTCAGTTCATTGTT
>NW_021881192.1:0-710 GCF_006229205.1 Suricata suricatta
TCTTCCTCTCCCCTTCTTCCTCCCCCCTTCTTCCTCCTCCCTTCTTCCTCCCCCCCTTCTTCCCCCTTCTTCCTCTTTTTCCCCACTCCCTTCTTCCAGTGCTTCTATCTCCTCTCCTCTCTCCTTTCTCCTCCCTCCCTTCTTCCTTGTCTTTGCCTTTCTCCTGCTCCCCACAGAGTTGGCCTTCAGATCCCCGAGACTGCAGGGGAAATATTTGCAGGAACTTCTGGGCTGAGAAGGCCAGGGAAGCATGCAGCCACTTGGGGGGAAGTAATGCCAGATGTGTTGTCGGTGCTAACAATCAGCCTGAAATGTAAACGTGTGCCGAGCTCCAGTAATAAAGCCCTTACAGCTGGAGGGCTGGCAGTGCCAGAAGGAGGGAGAAATTAGCTTGCTTCTTTCTTAACCAGAGATGGATCAAAATCTGGTCTTTGCATATATTTATGCCTCCACCATCCCTTTTTTGCTTTTGCAGAAGGGTGATCCATCTTCCCCCAAGTTTATTAGAGGTGGTTTTCCAACACCGCTTATAAAATATTACAGGCAGCCCTATGATTCATTGCCTCATTTATAACCTGGAGCACTTGGGAAATTTGGGGGAATATTTCTCATTAAATCTATTTCCCAACTCTTTGGAGCTGCCTCCACCTCCCCCCAAAGTACCAGGAAATTCAAGACCAGTTTGAGTAGCAGGGCAAGGCGGATCTCCT
>NW_021881193.1:0-710 GCF_006229205.1 Suricata suricatta
TCAACACGGGGAGAGAGATCAACTCCAGAAAACTTGCTCTGAGACCCTGATTCATCTCTACAGTGGAGTGAATTCTGTTCTTTCCAACATTCTTTGAGCTTTTAGGGTGGCATGCCCACCTCACTATCATCAGGTCTGGATTCTGATTCCACCATACAGACTTTCTTGCTAGCTGACCAGATCATCCCACCGGTGACCTTATTAATGACCCCGGCCTATAGCGTGCTGGGTGTTGAGACCTACCAGGCGCTACCGCATACACCTGACTGACTGACTGTACCTGCTCTTTTGCCCGCACACACCAGCCAGGCTTGAACTGCTCACCATCTAGCCTGACTCCAGAAAGTGTAGTTCAAATACACTAAACTAATTCTGACATTTATTTTTATTTTTAAAGTTTATTTATTTATCTTGAGAGAGACAGAGATGGCGTGAGCGAGGGAGGAGCAGAGAGAGAGAGGGAGAGAGAGAATCCTAAGCAGGCTCCATGATGCCAGCACAGAGCCTGATGTGGGGCTCAAACTCATGAAACTGTAAGATCATGACGTGAGCAGAAACCAAGAGTTGGATGCTTAACTGACTGAGCCACTCAGGTACCCCTCCTTCTGATATTTTAAAATGTCTCTGTATTGAGGCACCTGGGTGGCTCAGTCGTTTGAGCGTCTGACTTTGGCTTAGGGCATACCTCATTATTTGTGGGTTCGAGCCCC
>NW_021881194.1:0-710 GCF_006229205.1 Suricata suricatta
CTGTAAGCATAGGTGTGCATGAAACCTTTTGAGTTAGTATTTTTGATTTTGGGGGTAGATATCCAGTATATCCAGTAGTACAATTATTAGATCATAGGATAGTTCTATTTTTAATTTTTTTGAGGAAACTCCATACTGTTTTCCACAGTGGCTGCTAAGTTTCATTTATTCTTTGAGGGAGAGAGAGAGAGAGAGAGAGAGCTCATGTGTGTGCTCATGAGTTGGGGGGGGGGAAGAGGGAGAAGGAGAGAGAGAATCTTAAGCAGGCTCCAATGTCCAGTGTAGAGTTTGCTAAAGTGCTCCATCTCACGACCCTGAGATCATGACCTGAGCTGAAATCAAGCATCAGGCACTTAACTGACTGAGCCACCCAGGGACCCTGATAAGTTGCATTTTATTTTATCTTATTATTTTTTATTTTTTTAAAAATGTTTTTATTTATTTTTGAGAGAGTGACAGAGAATAAGTGAGGGGAGGGGCTGCAGAGAGAGAGAGGGAGACACAGAATCTGAAGCAGGCTCCAGGCTCTGAGCTAGCTGTCAGCACAGAGCCCGATGCAGGGCTCGAACCCACGAACCGCGAGATCATGACCTGAGCTGAAGCCGGACGCTTAACCGACTGAGCCACCCAGGCGCCCCTAAGTTGCATTTTAAAAAAAGACCCTGAGATTAGGGATCCTGAATCTTTTATAATGGACAGTAATTATGTCT
>NW_021881195.1:0-710 GCF_006229205.1 Suricata suricatta
TGGCTGTGCACTTCTGGCCGAGGAGACCTCCAAGAGGACCCACCTGCTCTTTGGAGAGACACAGAGGAGAGAAAAGCAAACCCCTTCCAGGGGACCCGACGGCCTGTCTCCAGCACGTCTGGCCCTGGACCAGGCTCTCGGGGCCACACGGCTGATTCCGGGCTGCGTCGTGCTGCGCTGAGCGGGGCCTGGACCTGCGGCCGTCAAGCAGCAGCTCTGTTCCCTGCCCGCTGCACGCAGCCCCTCACGTGCGGTCACGACAACGCCCCGGCCGTGGCCGGGGTGCCCGTGGGCAGAGTCACCTGGGTTAAGAACCGGCGCTCTAGAAGCACTAAGTAATGTTCAGTATTTGGTGTTCAGCTACTTTCTTCAAAGCCACTGTTGTTGTCTTGATAAGATGCGCACACACGCGCGTGCACATACACATGCACACACACACGCGCACACACACACACTCACCACGCAGAAAGCCAGCTTCCCAGAGGTGCCAGCGAATAAACATCTCAGAGCAGGTGCACACAAGCCGAGGGGCCGGAACCGGAACACATGTGAGGGCCACAAGGCCAGGGTCTCCCCCTCTGGCCGCCTGCTGTGAGCACAGGGCCCAAGACGGAGGCCAGGCAGGTCCAACACATCATCCGTGCCTCCCGGGAGGCTGCGGGGAGCCCGGCCGGCCTCTGCCCGGAGGGCGGCTCCGACAGCCTGGCCAC
>NW_021881196.1:0-710 GCF_006229205.1 Suricata suricatta
AAAAAAAAAACCACCCATGTTGGGCTCTGTGCTGACAGCTCAGCTTGGAGCCAGCTTTGGATTCTGTGTCTCCCTCTCTCTCTGCCTCTCCCCCACTCACTTGTGTGTGTTCTTTCTTTCTCGTTCTCTCAAAAATAAATAAACAAAAACCAAAAGAATAGGTATTAGCTCTTCTTTAAATGTTTGGCAGAATTTGTCTGTGAAGCCCTCTGATCCCGGACTTTTGTTTGTTGGGAGATTCTGATTACTGACTCAAATCTTTGTTAGTTATTGGTCTGTTCAAATTTTCTATTTCCTCCTGTTTTCGTTTTGGTAGTTTACATGTTTCTAGGAATTTATCAATTTCCTCTAGGTTGTCCAATTGGTGGCATATAGTTTTCATAATATTCTCTTAAAATTATTTGTCTTTCTGTGGTGTTGGTTGTTATTTTTCCCTCTAATTTATGATTTTATTTATTTGAGCTCTCTCTCTCTCTCTCTCTCTCTCTCTCTCTCTCTCTCAAGTCGGGCTATAGGATTATCAGTTTTATTTATTGAAGAACCAACTTTTGCTTGCATTGATCTGTTCTATTGTTTTTTGCAGTCCCTGTCTCATTTCTCCTCTAATCGTTATGATTTCCTTCCTCCTGCTGGTTTTAGGTTTTGTTTGCTGTTCTTTTTCTAGTGTCTTTAGGTGCAACATTAGGTTATTTGAGAATTTTCTTTATTTT
>NW_021881197.1:0-710 GCF_006229205.1 Suricata suricatta
AGCTGAACCCCATGTGGGTCTCTGTGCATACAGCTCAGAGCCTGGAAGCTTGCTTCAGATTCTAGCTCCTCTCTCTTTGCCCCTCCCCCATTTGCACGCATGTGTGTGTGTGTGTGTGTGTGTGTGTGCGCGCGCGTGCGCATCTGTCTCAAAAAAAAAAACAGTAAAAAAGAAGAAGAAGAAGAAGAAGAAAATCCTAGAGGTCCTGTCCTAGACTTGCCTATGGGAAAATTTAAAACATTGATGGCTAATGTATTCTCTTCTCTGTCTTGCACATGAAACTAATGATAGTTGAGAAGCATTACTTCTGCCCAAACAACTTTAATTTAATGATTAGATAATACATTTCTAGTACTGTTGTTTTGAAGATGATCTTACTTATTTACTTTCTAAATGCATGTGGCATTTTGAACAATTTCTAAGCGCTTTCCTTTGTTACGGGACTGGCTTACAGCTGACCTGGGAGGTTGGTTTATAATATAGTAGGCATCTGTGAGAGTAGGCTCTGTGGCTCCTACTTCTGGAGGGTCATTAGAAAAGTCCCTTACATTGTCATTTACTTTGGGGAATTGGAACTTTGGAATTGCAGCTGCATGTTTTCTGGTCGCATCCTGCTCAGGGGGCGAAGCAAGCGATCCGTGGAAAAGGAGGGAGCAAGGGGAGCTGTGCTTGGGGGAAATGGTCTAACTGAGTGAACAGAGTTCATTTGT
>NW_021881198.1:0-710 GCF_006229205.1 Suricata suricatta
AAGCAACCGAAGTGTCCACTGTTAGATGAATGGTAAAAAAAGGATGTGGTTTATATATAGAATAAAATATTACTGAGCCATAAAAAAGAATGAAATCTTGCCATTTGCAACAACATGGATGGAGCAAGATAATATAATGTTAAGTGAAATAAGTCCGTTAAAGAAAAACAAACACCATTTCATTTCTCTCATGTAGAATTTAAGAAGCAAAAGAGCAAAGTGGACAAAAAAGAGACAAACCAAGAAATAGACTCTGAATAATAGAGAACAAACTGATGGTTACCGGAGAGTAGGTTGGTGGGGGACTGGGGGAAATAGGTGAAGAGGATTAAGAGTACACTTACCATGATGAGCACTGAGTCACGTATAGAAATGTTGACTCACTATACACCACACCTGAAACTAATATAACAATGTATCCATGATGCTAGAATTAAAAAGAAAATTTTTTTCCAAAGCAGAATTACAGGAATTTCCAGATTCAGAGAATGTGATATGTGACGAGGACAAAAGATGAAAATACCCACATCAAGACGATCTCTGAGCAATTTCAAACACTAAGGACCATTAGAAGATTTGACAAGCTTCCAGAGAAAGAAAAATAGGTCACATCAAGAATCAGAATGTCTTCTGCAAACAATAATATAAAAAACAGAGATGGAGATAAGCCGTAAGAGACGGTTAAACACAGAGAACACACTGAGGGCTGC
>NW_021881199.1:0-710 GCF_006229205.1 Suricata suricatta
AAGTTTTATACATATATGTATGTAGGTACACAATCTGGGAATGATAAAAGCCCATCGAGGCAAATAGGTTGGGGTAAAGAAAACCCTTACAGCAGTGGCGTCCTGCCGGTTCCAAGACCAGAGAAATCGGGCCCAGAGTTTGGGTCAGCTGAGTTCACAGTCATGCCAGGGATGGCACAGTTGATCATTTTATGCAGCTTTCTTCTATTTTTCACCACTGGAACTTCTTCAATCTGGTGTGGTTCTGAAGTAGTTCTAAACTGGGGCTCATGTGCCCCTTGCCCTCCAATCCACACATGCACAGAAATGCAAACAAATAGACATGTGCCCACAATGAACACATTTTCTGTATCAAGAGATCAGGTTAAGTTTCACTTAAAGGTGTGGGGCCCCTCTCTGGTGAAACAAAGTCCATTTATGGTTATATACAATTTGCAGAGGAATATGTGGTCCTTATTTGTTGAGATTCATGACAGAGAAAGGAATTGTTTGGTGGCTCTGATGAAGCACTAGGCAGGTTATGAAGGTGCTCTAGCCATGCCCAGAGCACAGGCACAGCCGACCAGGCTAAACACAGTGCCTGCTCCTCCACAGGAGTGCCTGACAATAGTGAGCCCGAGTTCTGCTTAAAATTTCATGGTGCCATTCCTCATCACATGGCCAGGACTGAGGTTGTGGGAGGCACATACAGTCTGTGCGGATGAGGGACC
>NW_021881200.1:0-710 GCF_006229205.1 Suricata suricatta
TTATATAAAATCAAATTTGTGATTTACAAAATGCATTGTACAAGTAAATGATTGAAATTTTGTTGACAGCTTCCTTTCTCTTTGGCATCCCTCACCCTTGACTTGGGATATACTTGTTTCAGAGGTGGGGGTTGGATCCGTGGGGGACCATGGATACCTACTGTACTTTTCTAAGCGTTTTCCTTGTACTTGAAAAAATAACTAGAAGCGATAAGGGAAAGCAAAATAATACCTCCCATAAAAAATCTATTACTGCACTCCACTGCATTTTAATGCTTGCTCTAAAAAATTATTGATATGCTCAATATCTTCCTTTTAATTTCTCAAGTAACTTCCAGAGAATTGAGGTGAGATAGATAATAAAAGAGATAATAAGTGGTACATGAAAGGTGATGAAGTTTAAATTTAAGAACATACTTTAAAAACCTTTCTAATAAATGTTGACTATTTCAAAACTCTTTTTTTCAGTTCATGATGCGGGAACAAGATGGCAGCATTAACAGAGATTCAAGATAGGTTCAAATTTAAAAAGGAAGTTATCTGAGACAGAGCCATAAAGAAGGATCTTTTCTCTGTTTTCATGTTCTGTTTCTTATTCTTGGTGACCTTACAACATTATCTTGATTCCATCACCTCTGCTCTTCAATTATGATTTCCAAATTTTATCCTGAGTCTACATACATTCTTCTTTCTGCAGATTGCTTTTTTTT
>NW_021881202.1:0-1508 GCF_006229205.1 Suricata suricatta
TGGAAATGTGGATACATATATAAAGGAAAATGGAAATAAACTAGAGCATTACAAAAGTGCTTATCAGCCTGTGGCATTTAATGCATCTCACTCATTTATGCAGTATTTTTCTATAATAATTTGATATTTACATGTGAATACATAAAAATAAGTAACATGAGAAATAAAGTTGTAATGAAATATTTATTTTCATCTTTCCTTAGCATTTTGATTTTTAAACAATATTCTGACTGTCCTCAAAGCGGCCGGGTTGGAAATGGAGTTCCATCAGTGGAGACAGTCGGTTCTGATAATTCAAATCCTAAAGACCTTTCTCAAGGGATATATTCTTCCTGATTTACTTGGTCTGAATAGTTTCTTATATCTCTAATTTAGTCTTTTGTACACACTGCACAAAGACAATGTCTACAAAGTTTTAAGATCTTTAATAAAATTCTGGGTATTTAGTGTCATGGGCACACATCTGAAAAAGGGCAATTAATATGAGTAGGAGGTTACGGTATGTGTGTGTGACCCAGATTTTGAAGACATTAGTCTTTCAGTTTCTCTAGTGCTATGCTTAAAAGTCACATGTTGCAATGCACACAATGTATAAAATGTGGGTCCTTCTCATAAGGAGTTTACAAACTATCCTTGTATGAACAATGAACTTCCAGTATATAGCAAACTGCCAGGTGGGTGGTCTGTTGATTAGAGAATAGAAATACATATTAAAGTATTCTGTATGCAGTGAGGAAGTAAAGAGATGGGACAGATGTTGGGATGGAGTCATCAAGAGTAGGTGATCAGAGGGGCGCCTGGGTGGCTCATTCGGTTAAGCATCTGACTTTGGCTCAGGTCTTGATCTTGTGGTCTCTGAGTTCAAGCCCCTCATAGGGCTCTGTGCTGGCAGCTCAGAGCCTGAAGCCTGCTTCCAATTCTGTGTCTTCCTCTCTCTCTGCCCTTCTTCTGCTCCAGTTCTGTCCCTGTCTCTGCTCTGTTTCTGTCTCTCTCAAAAATAAAAAGTATTTTAAAAATGAAAAAAAAAAAGAGTAGGTGCTCAGAGGAGGTGGGGTCTGGACTGGTCCTTGGAGGGTGGGTGCATAATAGAAGGGTGTCCCAGAGAAAGAGAAGACTGTGGTGGAGTGATGAGGGAAGTGAATAGCAAGCATGTGGGAGCCAGTTGACGGGTTGCTGGACGTACGTCATTTTATGAGGGGCAACAGGAGCTAACTTGATAGGTTGTGGTCAGATAATAAAAACCGCAAGAAACAGCTAATTTCACATTTGGTGTTTTAGGACATGGGGCTCTGTAGTAGGTACTCAGCCAGGGAGGACTATTGTGAGAGCGCAATACAATCCAGACTATGATGAGGACAGAGGCTTCTCACAGCTGGGAAGGCAAGAGACTGCAAATGGCTGTCCAAAAATATTGGTCACCACGTTCTTATGACCATGCTAATATAAACAACTGGCAAAGATTTCATCTGAAGCCAATTTTCTTGTCGATCTAGATTTGGGTAACAGTC
>NW_021881203.1:0-710 GCF_006229205.1 Suricata suricatta
TGAAGGGGATCAAAGGGTATGGTGATAAGTTCTGAGGACGTAACTACAGTTAATAATGCTGTATTATATTTGAAAGTTGCTGAGAGCAGATCTTAAAAGTTCTCAACATACACATTACAACTATGTGAAGTAACAAATGTGTTAACTACGCTTATTGCAGTAATCATTTTGCAATATTTACATACACCAAAGCATCACATTGTACATCTTAAACTTATATGATGTTTGTTATATGTCAATTGTATCTCAAAAAAGCTGGGGAAAATGCTGATGCCTTGGGTAAGACCCAGAGATTCTAATTTGATTGGTCTGGAGTGGGGCCTGGGCATCAGTAGTTTCAAATGCTCCCAAGGGATTCTAACATATACTCAGGTTGAAAATTGCATGGATTTTACCTGGCTTGATTGCATTTACTAAGCTGAAAATAGGCAGTTTTCACCTGATTGCAAAATCTCAGTGTTTTGTTACCAGAGTATTTAGTGAGTCTCCAAAATAGCTACCAAAAGACAGTAAGATTACAAGAGGCTTAAAATGGGAAAGTGGGGCTTTTACCCACTTCATAAGCAATCTAGGAAAAAAGGTACAGGTCTACTTATGTGGGTTTGGGGTCTTCTCCTGGGAATTCCCACTGCTTAAATCAATATAAAAAATTTCCCAAGTAATTCAATCCCCAATAGGCTAAGAATCCTCACAAATCAACATGAAAAACA
>NW_021881204.1:0-710 GCF_006229205.1 Suricata suricatta
GATTTCAGCTCAGGTCATGATCTAACAGTTCATGAGTTCAAGTCCTGCACCGGGCTCTGTGCTGATAGCTCAGAGCCTGGATCCTGCTTTGGATTCTATGTCTCCCTCTTTCTCTTCCCCTCCCCCGCTCATGCTCTGTCTCTCTCTCCCAAAAATAAACAAAAAAATCAAAGAAAAATTTTTCAATCACACAGAGACTTCTACTGGCCACACGACTCAATACAGTTTCCTCTGGCACCTACACCTGGCCCTGTGAGAATTTTATCCAGACCTAATACATACAAATATTTGGGATTTCACCCTAGGTTTTGCTTAGGCATGGGCTTATGTCACCACAAGTGATGTGAAATACACCTGTAAACAGCTTCTGTCTGTCCACTCACATAAGGTGGTTATGGCCAGCACTTGAAAATATTGAAATATTAGATTTTTCTTCATCAGTGACTAAGCCTCACCCACCCTGTCCCCTTTTCTGCTCAGTAGTATCTCAATCCTTTAAAAGTAGTCAGTACTTTCTTTTCTGTAAACTACTCTGGAACTTGACATCAGTATGCTCATTGTGTCTGAAATCCAGGCAGGTATATTTTCTTTCCAAGGTCATTTGTACTTGTAAGCTTTCAGCTCATTTTGAAATGAAAAGAATGTCAAACTTCAGTAACATTATGGGAGGGCACCAGAGCTGTTTCCTTGGCTTGATCACCTGTACCTAA
>NW_021881205.1:0-710 GCF_006229205.1 Suricata suricatta
TTCAAGTGACTTTAGAAAACAATCAGATCAGGTGGAATATGGAAAACAATGAGCTTCATACTGTTTTGAGGAAAGATTAGGAGTAAATAAAGTGCTGTTGTCAGCCAGCTGTTTTCCATCTTCATCAAGGAGAGAGCAGCAGAAAAGGCTTACGTTGCAAAGGGAGGAATTGAATTATAACCACAACTGCAAAAGTAGAATGCAAGGAACAGCAACTGGAGGAAATCTTGGAATTTACTTTTGTCTTTTAAAAAAATCATTCTCTCTCATTATTTTAATGTTTCATATCAATAGAATCTATCAGAGACCAAGCATATGAATATAGCTTTAAACCAACTTTATGATGGGATTGATGGAAACTGGATAATTTATTAATGATACAGAGTAGACTACAATGTCCTTTAGAGAGATTACTTTGGTTTGGTATGACACCTCTATCATGCAGGCAAAAAGTGGAGTTTTAGTGAAAATTATTTTCAACTCTTCATTAAGGGATAATATTTTCAAGTGGTTTTGAAATCTATAAACAAAAATATATGTAGTCCATGTTTATTATTATTAAAATCTATATTTAAATTCCATTTATTTCAAAAACGTTAGAATAGTTAAAATCACAATACTTTAGCAATTTAATTAGGCGTTCCATCGCACACCCAAAATACAGGCAGTGCCGCATATGCGTGTGTGTGTGTGTGTGTGTGTGTGTGTGT
>NW_021881206.1:0-710 GCF_006229205.1 Suricata suricatta
ATGCCTCAGCCTTTTAACTTTTTTTAAAAAAAGAGAGGCTAGAGTACACAATATTTAAACTTCTAGAATTAAAAGCAGGAGCGTAACCGCAGTTCCCGTGTCCTAGTGGAAAGGGCGTGGCTGTGGGAGCAGATCCACACAGGTCTCATTTGCGGCTGAGACGCCCGCTCTCTAGTGGGTTCTGGCGTCCGCGCACCCGCTCTCGTGCACGGCAGTGTTGCCTCTCTCTGCCCACTGTTAGTTGCTGGGCTGTGCCCAGTGCCGTGGGGGTGACGTCAGTCACTCCCAGGTGGCAGCAGGAACAGCCAGGAAGGGTTCAGGCTCTGTCCCTGCCACCGTGATCCACAGGGCTCCGTGGGGGCTGCCCTGTTCATCCTAGGTCAGAGCTCCAGAGAACGGGTCCCACCGGGGTGGGGGGGGACCACGTAGAGCGGAGGACGGCACGTGGACTTTGTTGGAAGTTTCTGACGTTGGGGACTGTTTCCGTGCAGCGCGATCAAGCTAATCCTGACCGATCCACGGCGTCCGGGCCTGGGACGAGCCCCCCACCTTCCACGACACGTGTGTCCGTATTTGCAAAGATAAGGACAGGGCGCCTGGTGACTCAGTCGGTTGAGCGTCCGACTTCGGCTCAGGTCATGATCTTGCGGTTTGTGAGTTCGAGCCCCGCATCGGGCTCTGTGCCCACAGCTCCTTTTTTTTTTTTTTTT
>NW_021881207.1:0-710 GCF_006229205.1 Suricata suricatta
GTCTCCCTCTCTTTTTGCCCTTCCCTCACTCACACTGTCTCTCTCAAAAATAAATAAACCTTAAAGAAATTTTTAAAAAAGAAATTAATTCCAACTAAGCACCTAGCATGACTAGCCCAGAGAAGAACTGTAAAGTTTCTATGTGTAGAGTTTTCTGGAATAATAAGTAATAAAATATAAATTAAAATAAAATAGAAATTATGGCATTCCTAAGGGCAAAATGGAATCTAAAATAAATAAAGCACATTTTTGGAAAAACTAGTGAAATACAAATACATTATCTAATTAATAGTACTGTGCCAAGATGAATTTCTTAGTTTTGGTAAATGGTTTATGGTTATGTAAGATGCAAACATAAGAGAAAGCTTGGAGAAGAGCATACTAGAACTCTGTACTATTTTTGAAACTCTTCTGTAAGTTTAAATTATCTCAAAAAATAAAGCGGCATTGAGGGCACTGTTTTATCACTGTGACAGAGCTGATGGGGAGAGGGGCAGAAATACCCTTCAGATCCCTCCACAGCAGCTCAGCTCTGCAGGCCCTCGCTGTCTCCTAATCATTTTTTAAGAACCCAAACGAGAAAGGAAGTAGCCCAGATATCTCAGAACATGATGCAAGATCCCCTATAGGAATTTAATTTTTAGAAAACTGATTAAAACTGGGAAATTTATTTTTATAATGTTTATTTACTTATTTTGAGAAAAGGGAGG
>NW_021881208.1:0-710 GCF_006229205.1 Suricata suricatta
GGAGAACAGGAGAAACCTAATGGAGGACCAGAGGGAGGGGAAGAGGGAAAGAGAGTTGGGGAGAGAGAGGGACACAAAACTTGAGAGACAATTGAATATTGAAAACGAACTGAGGGTTGTAGGGGGAGAGGGGAAAAGTGGTGGTGATGGAGGAGGGCACTTGTGGGGAAGAGTAGGTGTTGTATGGAAACTAATTTGACAATAAACTACTTAAAAAAAAAGATCTCAGAGTAGTAAAAGTTCTCAACTCAGAGTTAAAAGGCAGAAATCATATACAAAATAAAAGACATTTAAAATTTTCAAATTTATTTATTTAATATAATTGTCAAATTGGCTAGCTTACAGCATGTACTGTATGCTCTTGGTTTTTGGAATAGATTCCCATGGTTCATCACTTACATACAACACTCAGTGGTCATCCCAACAAGTGCCCTCCTCAATGCCCACAAGTTTGTTCATTTTTTTTTTTTGAGAGAGAGCAAGCACATGATGGGGGTAGGGGGAAAGACAAAGAGAGAGGGAGAGAGAGAATCCCAAGCAGGCTCCACACAGTCAGCATGGAGCCTAACACTAGGCTTGAATTCATGAACTGTGTGACCATGACTTGGGCTGAAATCAAGAGTTGGACACTTAACTGACTGAGCCACCCAGGTGCCCCAAGAGACATTTTTGTATAAAAATCAAGTACATCTTTATTAAAAAAGGACCCC
>NW_021881209.1:0-710 GCF_006229205.1 Suricata suricatta
TCTCACATGCGGAAGTTATGCTGCTGCCGTGGCTGTTCTTGACTAACAAAGGTGTAACTGCAACATGTTTCAGAAAATAATGTCACGCAACATATTGCAAATGCTTGAATTTGCTAGGGAGATAAATTGGAGGGATCATTCTTTTCTTCTTCTCCTTTTTCTTTTTAACTAAAATCTTTTACTGGGGTACCTGGGTGACTCGGTCATTGAGCATCTGACTGTTGGTTTTGGCTCAGGTCATGATCTCACGGTTCATGGGTTTGAGCGTGGAGTCAGGCTCTGCGCTGACAGCGTGGAGCCTGCTTGGGATTTTCTCTTTCCCTCTGTCTTCTTCTCCTTCTGCTCTTCCCTTGCTCGTGCACTTTTTCTCTCTCTCAAAAAGAAAATCTTTTACTAAGATTTTACTTTTATTAAGATTTTCTTTTATAAATAAGTGTTAATATTTGGAATATTTTTTTCACTATGTTTTTTAAAGATTTTATTTTTTAAGTAATCCTGCACCCGACATGGGGCTCGAACCCACAAACTTGAGATCAAGCGTCTCATGCCCTACTGACTGAGCCAGTCAGGAGCCCCATTCTTTCATTATTTTTACGTAAAGATATATATGATACATATCTCTGAAGTACTATGTAATAAAGGACTTTTATCTGACCATTTGAGTGTTTTTCTGACCATTAAATGCACCTGAAGGGGAAATATTTAGCCAG
>NW_021881210.1:0-710 GCF_006229205.1 Suricata suricatta
TATAAGAATTCCAACCTTCTTCATTCTTCCCTAACCCAATTAAAATGTATGTATGTATTATACATTGTTGGTTGCCAATCCACCACTTGTGCCTCCTACTTCTTTTTAAATAGGATCCTAATTTCCTTCAAGCATCCAATTGCCTTTGAAGTAATTCTGGATAAATTGACCCCACTTACTCAAGGGGTGTATGATGATTAGTCTAAGCCTATTTGCACATGTCATTTCCCTGGTAACAATGGTTGACCTGAGGATGGACAGGGGATCTAAGATGGTTCAAGCACACTGAAGAAATGGCCTTTCACTCTCTTTATCACTCTCTCTCTCCCACTAGATGTGGACAAGGTGACATTTTGGCTGAATTGCTGCAGGCAGCCATCTTAAGACCAAGAGGGTAACCAGCCTGAGATCATAGCTTTCACCACAGAGAAGGCAAAAGGTCATCCTTAATAACTCCTTTGAGCTTCTGACTCAGCCACTGTAGGAATACAACCTACCACCTATGTCTGGACTTCTTGAATCTTAAAGATTTTTATTATTTTTGAAGCCAATGTGAGTTGAGCTTTCCATTGTAGAAAGCTTCCTAACTGACATACTTATGCTCTGTCTGCTTAGAAAACCTGATATTGGGGCGCCTGGGTGGCTCAGGTGGTTAAGCCTCCGGCTTCGGCTCAGGTCAGATCTCACATTCGTGGGTTCAGGCCCCGCGT
>NW_021881211.1:0-710 GCF_006229205.1 Suricata suricatta
CTCGATACCTTCCTCTCATTATTGCTTTCTCCAAGTCCTTTCTTGTGTGGCATTGGCCTTGTTGCCTGCATTCAGCCTTTGGAATTTAGTTATTTCCATTGGCTTTTGGGTGGAGGACATGATGACCCCATGGACAGTCCTCAGAAATGTGTGCTCTGCTCCTAGGAATCCTTTTATTCCTCTCCCCATTTCATCTCTTTTCGCCCTAAGATCTGGCTCCCTCCGTTAGGTCATCCTGGAATTGTGGGGTTTTCTGCCACCCCTCACCCATGTCCCTGACCTCCTAATTTTCTATAAAAGTGGATTTTCATTTTCTCTAACACTGCTTCCTTGCTTTTCTCCCTCTGGCCCATAGCTATCAAACCAGCTAAATGCAGCCAGCCCAAGCCCTTTGTAATTTTTCTCTCCAGTGATTCACAATATATGTCCTCTCTGGCTCGGCAGCAACTTAATTTTGAGAATTCTGCACTTAAACTTTCATATAGCATCATTGGCTCTGAGTTGAGGAGTTGGTATTATGCCAAAGCACTGCCTGTCCCTATGTTGTGACGAGCAAGGTGGGAATTCTGATGTAGGGCCATTTTATACAGGCTGTTAGTAGAGTCTGAATGAACTTAGAATTAGCTTGAGAAGGAAGAGAGGGAGGGAGTTTAAATTAAGGCAAGGAAAACTTGTGGTTCCCACCCGCTTAGGTTGAGGCTGGCAAGGGG
>NW_021881212.1:0-710 GCF_006229205.1 Suricata suricatta
ATCCTCTGTCCCCTTCCCTCTGTCCCTCCCTCACTACATACTAAATGAAAGATAAAATAAATAAATACTAAAATGAAAGAACATAATTACCAAAAACCAATATGTCCTTCAGTAGATGAATTGATTAACAAACTGTGGTACATGTAGACAATGGAGTTTAATCAGCAATTAAAAGACATAAGCTATCTAGCTGCACAAATGCATGGAGCAACTTTAAATGCATTATTACTAGTGAAAGAGGCCAGTTTGAAAAGGCAACAACCTGTATGACTCCACCCATATAACATTCTAGAAAAGGCAAAACTAGACATCTTAAAAAGATGAGTGGTTGTCAAATATTCAGGGGGATTGAGGGAGGAATGGACAGAGGGGGTTTAGGGGCAGTGAAACTATTCCATATGAATACTGCTATGGTGGATACATGAGGTTATGAATCTGTCAGAACCCATGTAATGTAAAACCCCCTGAACCCCAATGTAAACTGAAGAGTTTAAGTATCAATATTGGCTCATCAAGGAGACTTGGTGGTTTAACCATTAAGCATCTGACTTCTGCTCAGATCATGATCTCACAGTTCATCAGTTCAAGTCCCACACTGGGTGTTGAGCCCCACTTTGGGTGAGCTCAAGCCCTGTTTCAGGTGAAATATGAGCCCCTGTCTGTCTGTCTGCCTCTCCCTCCCTCCCTCTCAAAAAGAAAAAAATCATATA